>NW_013952922.1:67936-70230 GCF_001266775.1 Austrofundulus limnaeus | reverse complement strand
ATTATCTGTTAGAGCTCAAATTATCTGTTAGAGCTCAGATTATCTGTAAAACCCCATATTATCTGTTAGAGCTCAAATTATCTGTTAGAGCTCAGATTATCTGTAAAACCCCATATTATCTGTTAGAGCTCAAATTATCTGTTAGAGCTCAGATTATCTGTAAAACCCCATATTATCTGTTAGAGCTCAGATTATCTGTTAGAACTCAGATTATCTGTAAAACCCCATATTATCTGTTAGAGCTCAGATTATCTGTTAGAACTCAGATTATCTGTAAAACCCCATATTATCTGTTAGAGCTCAGATTATCTGTTAGAGCTCAGATTATCTGTTAGAGCTCAGATTATCTGTAAGAGCTCAGATTATTTGTTAGAACTCAGATTATCTGTAAGAGCTCAGATTATTTGTTAGAGCTCAGATTATCTGTAAGAGCTCAGATTATCTGTTAGAGCTCAGATTATCTGTTAGAGCTCAGATTATTTATTAGAGTTCAGATTATCTGTTAGAGCTCAGATTATTTGACTCAGCTGAATCTAAAGCAGCTCAGCCACTTCTACACACTTCAATCACCTCAAGTGAGGGTAAAAACCTTTTTTTAATTAAGGTAAATTTTGTGAATTTTGCAGTTTCTGATGTGAAACTTCAAAATAAAAGCATGATTGAAACATTCAGATCAAAGCTTGGTGTGGTAGTTTGTTGAGAGTCATACACATCAATCAATACTTGGTCTAAACCTTCAGTATCACCTGTTGGAGTCGACCCTGTTAGTAAAATATCTGAGGCTGGCTGCAGGATGGGTAGGAGTGCTGGTCCTGACCGGTCTGGTCTCCTGTGGTCCTGACCGGTCTGGTCTCCTCTGGTCCTGACAGGTCTGGTCTCCTCTGGTCCTGACAGGTCTGGTCTCCTCTGGTCCTGACAGGTCTGGTCTCCTCTAGTCCTGACTGGTCTGGTCTCCTCTGGTCCTGACCGGTCTGGTCTCCTCTGGTCCGGTCCTGTGGGTCCGGCGGGTCCAGTCTGGATCTGTGATGGGGGCATCAGTAAAGAGCTGGATGTGAGGACTGGAGGTTTGTTCATTAGCTGCAGCAGCTTCTTTTCTTTCATGAGTCACTTTCTATCTTTGGCTGTTTCAATCWAAAGGGTCAGTCCAGGTCACACAGCCCTCCTTCATCCTGCCTTTCATCTTTTAAATCCACACTCTTGTTCTCCGTGTGTCACCTGCAGTCATTCTCTGACTTTATCCAACCAGCTCTCCCTCTCCATTAGACCTGCTCCTCTTCCTCCTCTTCCTCTCCAGGCCCGACACAAAATCAAACGGGTGAAACCGTGTGGGGGAGTCACATCCTGATGAGACTCACATCTTATCCCAGAGATGGGGGAGCAGAGAGGAGCTGACCTCCTGCAGCCAATTAAAGCTCAGCGTTCTTCCTTCCAGCTGTTTGATGAGACGAGAGGTGATTTCACTCATTGTTGTCACGTAGGAGACCAGATGATACGAGGTGCAGGAGTGTTCCAGATAGGGATGCACGGTATATTGGCATTAACATCAGTTTCAGCCAATATTGGTCATTTTTTAGAATATCTGTATTGGTATCGGTATTGGTCCAATATGTAAAACTGGGCTGATATTAATGTCTGACATTGATTTCCCATTTTTTATCTWTGTGTTTTTGTTTTGGGAGGGGAGATGGTTGGTTGAGTAGCATCTGTTTGGYCATGATAGTGATGTTGGTGCTGCAAAGCYAGGAATAAATGAAGTAGAGCCATGTCAGAGGTCTGGTTATTTATTTACTGTATTAAAAAAGACCCAAGTGTGTTTGTGTAATATTGGAAAATATCACTTATCAGCCATAAAAGCAATAATTATATTGGATATCGATATTGGCTGAAATTTTCATATCGGTGCATCYCTAGTTCCAGACATCAGCTGTGTCATCAGAAGCTTCTGAAAGATTAACAAAGTTCGGTTGTGGTCACCAGGAGTCAGAAACCTTTCAGCCCCAGCTTCCTGTGTGCCAAACCCAGTTTCAGTTTTACTTCAAATGTCTTTACCAGAGTCAGACTCTGATCTCTCTTCACCATCACCTGAGCAAAAATGCTCATAAAAGTGTTGACAACAAATAAMGATGCCGTAAGATGAGCCATTTTTCACATTTAGGATCACTACATTATGGTGACCATCTTCTGGTTGACAATCTACACTCACCGGCCACTTTATTAGGTACACCTGTCCAACTGCTCGTTAACACTTAATTTCTAATCAGCCAATCACATGGCGGCAACTCAGTGCATTTAGG
>NW_013952922.1:65074-66992 GCF_001266775.1 Austrofundulus limnaeus | reverse complement strand
GGGTGATGATGATCAGGTGTGAGTAGTCACTGCTCAGCAGCAGCTGTGACATCATGGATGTGCAGCCGACAAACCTGCGGCAACTGTGTGATGCCATCATGTCAATATGGACCAAAATCTCTGAGGAATGCTTCCAGCACCTTGTTGAATCTATGCCTCGAAGAATTGAGGCAGTTCTGAAGGCAAAAGGGGGTCCAACCCGTTACTAGAGTGGTGTGCCTAATAAAGTGGCCGGTGAGTTTATAAATCTGCATATATTTTAGATGTGTATGGTAAATGGTAAATGGTGCTCTACACATCAGACATTCACCCAGTCATCCACTGATTGTGATAAGCTCCAGCCACAGCTGCCCTGGGGCACACTGTCAGAGAACCTCTGACCACCATCAGTATGGTCTTGCCCAAGGACACAATGACTGAGACAGCTGGACAGGGGATACAACCGCTGACCTTTCAGTTCCAGGACGACTCACCTAACCACTCCACCACAGCTCTTTCTCAGGGTCTTTCTCTTGAAACAATCAGAACAAGTGTAAACAGAACTGTTTCCATAAAAAGTTCTCTCATGACACAACTTACCCCCGATATGAGGGAAGTTCAGCGCAGGTGTGGGGTAGGTTGAACCATATCCCTAAAACCCACCCTTCCACACACACTCCATCCTTCCCCCACAACTCCACCTCTCAATCACCTTCCCGTCCCCAAATAAAAGCCACTTTTCCTCATTAAGTGTATTTTATTTGTTGTACATTTTTATTTGTTATAAATTACTGATAAACTGCTGGTTATTAAAAGAAGAAAATGCTGTGAAGAGTGCGTGGGAAGTGAACAATTTATTTATTTGTTTTTACATCTTTACATGGCCTTGTCCCATCTTACCTTTCAGAGCTTCTCCCCCCATGCCCCTGCACGGTGTCTCTGGTCAGCCCATCAGTTGTACTTTAAGGACCAAGCGAACCCTCAGAGGGGGTGGAGCATTTTCAGTTGCTGCTCTGAAGCTCTGGAATGAGTTATACCCACAAGTCAAGATTTACCTGACACCTCATTGCCTGTTTTTAAAACTAATCTTAAAACTGGTTTTTATTCACTGGCTTTTAACAGTTTGAGACCATGGTCTGTTTTAGCTGTTTTTTGCTTGTTTTTAGTGTTGATTTGTTTTGTTTTCGGCCCCTCATGTACAACACTTTGTGTCAGTGGCCGCTGTTTGAAAGCACTTTATCAATAAAGTTGATTTGATTTGAATAACATTTATTTTAAAAAAAGCACTAGAAGTAAATCCTTGTTCCAGAATCAGTTTCTTAACATCGAGACACTGGCTCAACGTGCCCCAAAGTCAAACATAGTCCCTCCAGCGTGTCCTGGGTCTTCCTCTGGGTCTCCTCCCAGTGGGACGTGTCCAGAACACCTCACCAGGGAGGAGTCCAGGAGGCATCCTAACCAGATGAACCACCTCAACTGGCTCCTCTGGACGTGGAGGAGCAGCGGCTCTACTCTGAGTCCCTCCTGGATGACTGAGCTTCTCAGCCTATCTCTAAGGGCAGGTTCCCACCAAACACGTTTTGAGCAGCCAGAGCAGCCAGTTTACATGCAGAGTCTATGTGGATGCACAGCTAGGAGCAGCGCAGCGTGTTGCGGTGCGTTTTGCCAGTTGAGAGCAGCGCGCAGGCAACGGTAGGATGCAGCAGAGCATTTTCCATGCATGCGGCACGTCCAAAGCAGCGGCTGCACAACGCGCAGCAGCAACCAGTCAGAGAGAATCATTTTTCCACGTGAAGGTTTCCTGAACCCGACACAGATGGACAGGAGCTCTTTAGCTGAAATCGACCATCTGTAGTTGGTCTTCTGGCTGGAGATATCAGCACCGATGTGGGTCAGCAACTCGCTGAGCTCGGTTAGGGTTAGAAGAGGTGTTTAGAAG
>NW_013952922.1:61624-63125 GCF_001266775.1 Austrofundulus limnaeus | reverse complement strand
AACTTGAACCAGTCTAAGTTCCCTCCTTGTGTCACTTCACTTTGCACAGACAAATATTAAGTAATGAGAAGAAACCTTGGTAAAATTTTACTCTTATAACATTTGTTATGAGAAGATGTGGATGAGTTATTTGAATAAATAACTCACCCCTACAAACAGCACACAAACAGCAACAGTTTTTCCCACACGTTCTGCAGAACCACTCTTCTTTTTATATGAATAAAACTGGTTCTTTACCTTGAAACGATCTGTCCTTATTGAACCGCTTGTTGTTGTGTTGTTGTTGTGCTGCGGCTCRGCAGCAGATGATAAAGCCTGCAGGTGCTGAAGGTAGCAATATTGAGCTCTTCATAAAAAATTCACATAGAAAAATGTAGCTGTGTGTATTAATTATAAATATGAGTCTGGGTGAACAGAAGGCAGAGTGCATTTCAAATTGTTTAGATGCTCATAGATCATGTGTAAATGGAGCTGTGCAGTTAAAGTTGTCTGTTTTATTGCTCTGTGCCTTTAAGAGCTGTTTTACTGCAGTGCTAGAGTTCTGCTGTGAGACACCAGCTTCACGATCCTGCAGGACCTACTGGATCTCTGAATATTGYTACAAACCACAATAAAATCTAACTTATAAAAATGTTGGTGTTTTGCAGCAAGTAACCCTGATCCTTTAACCCRCGGGTCTTAGCCCAAACATGCAGTAGCTTTAGTTGTGATTTTCTGAATGTTGATGGAGAAGGTCAGAGAAGGAAGGATAAACTGTGGAGGAGGATGTGGGCAGATGAATAAAGACCACCAAGTCCAGAGGTCTGTGGCTCAGGTGGAGACGGTTCGAGTCCAGAACTGGTTTTCTCCTTTAGTTTGGAGCCTGCAGTTCCAGTTCACTCAGCCCCAGGGTCCTACAGGAGACTTCAGGAGCCCATGATGTTCACAGGTACTGGTCCACAAAGAACTCTAAGTCCAAACCTATGGCTTGGTGTGAAGGCCAAGATTAAGACTGTAGTCCCTTGGATTGATCCGATTCATGATAGGCCGGCACCGCTAACTGAGCAGCTGGAGCTGGCAAACAAGGAGACTATTCATTTGTGTTAGCATCAGAGAGGCTAGTGTCTAACTTGGATAATCTGGCATTAGTCTCTAGCCACTTCAATGCTAATGCCAGCTTATCCATGCTAACTGCTAGCCTCTTCAATGCTAAAGCCAGCTTATTCCTGCTAGTTGCTAGCCTCTCCAATGATAACCCCAGCTTATCCATGCTAGTATCTAGCCTCTTCAATGCTAACGCAGCTTATCCATGCTAGTCACTAGCCTCAATGATGCTAACCACAGCTTATCCATGCTAGTCACTAGCCTTGCTGATGCTAACCCAAGCTTATCCATGCTAGTCACTAGCCTTGCTGATGCTAACCCAAGCTTATCCATGCTAGTATCTAGCCTCTTCAATGCTAATGCAGCTTATCCATGCTAGTCACTAGCCTCTCCGATGCTAACCCCAGCTTATCCATGC
>NW_013952922.1:57908-61513 GCF_001266775.1 Austrofundulus limnaeus | reverse complement strand
TCCATGCTAGTCGCTAGCTTCTCCAATGCTAACCCAAGCTTATCCATGCTAGTCGCTAGCTTCTCCAATGCTAACCCAAGCTTATCCATGCTAGTCGCTAGCTTCTCCAATGCTAACCCAAGCTCATCCATGCTAGTCGCTAGCTTCTCCAATGCTAAATGAATAGTGTCCTCATTTGCCAGCTCTAGCCTCTCAGTTAGCGGTGCCTATCTTAAATCAGATCGATAGCTGGTTTAGTCATAGATASAACCTCCTGCTGTAAGGATGTAACAACCACTGGATGAGAAATAGTCTTAATTCTGACCCTCAAACAAACCAGGGTCTCTATCACTGATCTGAAACAGGTCTTAGAGGACTCAGTAAAAAGATTCTGGTAGAAAGTGTTTCAGTTCATTTTTATCACAGCAGAAATAAAGACAAAATGACTAAAATCTAAACGGACTAAAAGGAAAAACTTAAAGTAAATATGTGTTAAAGTCTTGTCCCAGCTGAAGAAGCAATCAGACATTCAGCAGCTCTTCTGAATAAATTATAGAAACATGTTTTTCTAGGTGTTTAAACTTATTTCATCATTTTTCCTCTTAAATATCTGCTTCCCAGAAGTTTTACATGATATAAAAACTCAGAATAAAATAAAATAATGAAAGCTGGTCTGCAGCCCACCTTTGACTCTTTTAATCACCATCTTTATCTGTTATTAATAGCCGACTCTTAAAAATAATTATTATTACAGCCGCTGTGTTAGAATAACCTTAACGTTCAGGAGCGACTGTGTGCTGCCAATAAAGCAGTGGGACATCAGGGTGGGGCTTTGGGGGGCTTGTATCTGTTAAGACATGGACATCTGGCAGGGTTTCAGAGCCGAGGAGGGGGGGACCCTCCCGTGACAATACATCAGTGGAAAATCGTCAGCAGCCATATGCTGCCTTTAAAAGCTGCTTCCTGTCTCACTTTGCATCACGGCGGGGGCGACTAAAGAGAGCTGGCAGGGCGCTCCACCAGCTCATTAATGGAGGCACGTCCAACATGTTTAGGAAGGACCTGCGTGTCCACACCGGGACTGTAAATTACTGCACCCCCCCCTCCTGCTCCTCGCTGCTCTGTTTTTATTCCTCCGACACTTTAAAGACGTGAATCTCTGCTGATAACGTGTCACCAGTTTATGATGTGACAGCAGGAAGTGCTCGCCGTTTGGCCGGCTGCCAGCTGGGCGAGAGGGACGAGGATAATGGCAGCGAGGGCGGGGCCACGCTGATGCTGATGGATGGTGAAACAGACTGACTCCTCCTGGGCCTTCCCACAGTCAGACTGACTGCACTGTAGGAACACTGCAGCAGGACTTTAGGGACCATGGGTTTGGACCAGAGCACATCATGTCAGCTCAGATGATGCTTCCTTCATTCAGAACTGGGTCATGTGACCGAGCCGAGCCGCTCGCAGCCAGGCCGCAGGTCCGAGGAGGCCGTTTGTCCAATCACAGCACAGATCCTGCTGACAGCGTCAGGAAGGAGGGCGTGGCCCCCAGAGGAGGATTTCTGACACATTTTCATTCTTTTTCCACACAAACCCTGCAGGTTTCTTTTATTTTTATGTTTCCTACATTTCCAGTCATTTTGATACAAACACATTTATTTAACACCTGAAGCAGGCTGAACAGGTTTACTGCATTTATTTAAATGTATATTTTTAATAAATGCAGTTTTATCTGAAGCCAAATGACAGAAGAGTTGAGATAACCTCAGTCTGAGTCCAGTTCAAATTAAACTGACTGCAGGAAGAGAAAACACTGACACACAACATGTTCTGCTGTTTGTGTGCACTGAGGTGGACCATTATTATAAACACTTTTAATATTATAAATTAACTAAACTCCAGTTTTTAATWGAAAGGGTTTAAAATTCAGATCTTTGTTTTACTGTTGAACTCAGTTGTTTTTCTTTAATGTGAAGAAAACGACTGAAAATGTAGACATGTTTACACACAGATCATTACGTCATAAAGTGATCCCTGATTAGTTGTAACATTAGACTTTATTTAATAAACATTTATTTTAACTGTAAACCTCTTTGGTTTCATTTCTTAATAAATTTCTAAAAATTTACAAAACTGAACATCCTACAGTATTTTAACAGTCTTTATTTTACAGTTAAAATAAATGTTTATCAAATAAAGTCTAATGTTACAACTAATCGTGGATCCCTAAATGTGRGGTAATAAAAACATCCTCCAGGTTATTGTGCTGACAAAGCTGTTGTTTTTCTTTCAGCAGCCTTCTGTTGTCACTTCCTGTTTTATTTTGAAGGGTCAGCCGTGCTCTCTTGTTGCACCTGATGCAGATTAGGAATCAGCACACCTGTTCTTCATGTTGCTGGTTTCTCTGAGGTTATATTTAAACCCAGGCTCCTGACTGAGGCTGGTTTTGTTTCAGTAAACTCTCCTGAAGTTTAAACTTTAGTTTTTCCTCCTYGTTTCTGCACCAGCCTTGGCTTTTACTTTTATTTAAAAAAAAAAACGCTCACTGCAAGAATCAGTCCAGTTGAATCAAAATCTCATTTAAAGTTGACTGAAACTCTGATTAAAAGTTGACTTTTAAAAGCTGAACGTAAAAAGACAAATATTTCACGACTAAAGCTCAGAGGGAAAAAATAATTTAAAACAGATCTGGAGCTTTGAGGTTTTTTTATTTTTTAATTTATTTATCAGGAGAATACACAGTTTACATTACTTACATTTCTCAAAACTTACATAACTTCAACTTTTTTAACAAATAATATAATTCAGAACACACATTGAGGTTTTATTTTAAATATTTCCTAACTTTCAGCGGTCTTCAGGTTTTTAAGGATTAATTCCTGATGAGGGAGACGTGATCATAAACTGAGGCTTCAGTGKTTTTTAGTTCAGTTTCAGGATGAATAAAACCTGAAACATGAAGCTGATCAGAACAGGAAGCTGTGATTTCTGCATCAAAATGATGAATTACACAAATCTGTGTTTGTCCAGACATTTAGTCATCAGATTATTCTGAACTAAGACGAGTGTTTCAGGCTGCAGCTCTGTTGCTTTTCTGAAAATAAAAACAAAAAATACATTTTAGATTTCACTTTTCCAGGGAAACCAAATTAAAACCAACAGGAAGAAAAAGACAAATATTAGGAATATATTTTACTTTTAGCAAACTGAAAGTTCAAAGCTGATTTTATTTTTTTTAATTAAATCTTGTTTTTTCTTTTGAAAGCTCAGAAAGTTTAAGAAGCAGCTTTTCTGCCTGACATTGATTATGGTGATTTGTGCTTCTCTTCTTTTTAAATGTTTCCAGTTTTCAGTAAACCTGCACAAAGACACACAAACTCAGAGCAGAGCTCCGTTTGCTTTGGAAACACTCTTAGTTTTTGTTTGTTTGTTTCTTTGTTTGTTTGTTTGTTTGTTTTCCTGCAATTATTTGATGGAATATTAGAAATTAACTCATCAAGGAAGCTGAAGAAATGAAAAACATTTTTCTGTTTTTCAGCAAAAACCTCCAACAAATCAGGAGAAAATCCATTTTTAATGTACTGCTGTGTGTGTGTGTGTGTGTGTGTGTGTGTGTGTGTGTGTGTGTGTGT
>NW_013952922.1:48587-57844 GCF_001266775.1 Austrofundulus limnaeus | reverse complement strand
GTGTGTGT
Organism: Austrofundulus limnaeus; assembly: GCF_001266775.1. Lineage (NCBI taxonomy): Eukaryota > Metazoa > Chordata > Actinopteri > Cyprinodontiformes > Rivulidae > Austrofundulus > Austrofundulus limnaeus. The sequence continues at coordinate 57,836 of NW_013952922.1, read as the reverse complement.
GTGTGTGTGTGTGTGTGTACAGTAAAAGTTAAACAGGAATATAATTAAAGCTCAGTCTGGCCTCTGATGTCAGCAGGTGTGACATCAGATGTTTAGCTTCCTGCAGAAACTCAGCCAGAACATTATGACCACGGAGACACAGAGCTCAGGACTGAAACACACCAAACAACCTGTGGGTCTCAAACATGAGTGTCGGARCAGAATTCTGATTTCTGGATTGTTTTATGWGCTGAAAGATAAAAATCAAAGTAAAGGCTGAAGGCTTTAAAATAAAATACCTGCTTGGATCTGTTTGTCAGCAAACTGTTGGTGAGAAAACAGATGTTGTGTTTATAAAAAGACAGGATAGTTGTGTAGTGGAACATTTAAATGGTCATAATGTTATGGCTGATGTGAATAAAGCAGACTCTTTGTTTTACTGAAACTAATGGCCCAATATCTGTTGGTCCAAACCTCCATCTGCCCAGTTCGTCCTGGGATCTCAAAGCAGAATTTAGGTTTTTACTGAAAGTTTCGACTGTTTCCAAACGGACTCATGTGGTCAAACAAAGAGCAGGCGAGTTAAAGTAGTATTTTCAGAGAGTTAAGTRGTGATGTTTTGACCCAGCAGGTATTATCTGACACTGACAGACTCTGGTTGTATTCATCCCGGCCCAGTGGATCCACAGAAATCACAGCTAACTGAGCAGATAAGTGGTGGCAGGATTTTAATGGAAGCCAAACCAAACTCAGCTCAGCGTTTTAATGCTGAACTCTGCTGCTCTTTGTGGGGAGAAATCTGCATTTAAGTGCTGCGGGTCAATGCTATGTTGCAAAACTGTTCAATTTGTCATGAAAACTGAATTCCCAACACTCCACTGAAGTCTTTTGAGTTTCCATTYGACTTTGGACATGTCTTTGTGAGGTAAATAGTCCAGCTCCAGGCTTTCTGGACCAAAACACTTTGCTCGCCCATCCACTCGGCCTCTTCACTCCTCCAGTCCTATAACCTCCCCTCACTCACCAGCCTCTCCATCCCATCAATTGGAAATCTCTCAGCATCGCACCTCAGACACCCAATCGTCGGCAGACAACTCCACCGAGTATTAAACAAACATAAGCAGAGAATGGAGTGGCTGGGAGAGGGAGATGCTCGGGCTGATAGGATTGCCAGACGGAGGGAGCAGAGTGCTCTGAATGGTACGTCTGGAAGAGGCCGAGGAGAGATGATGACACTGAGGAGCAGAGATAGCTTTGAGTTGAACAAAATGAAGGCTGCAGAGCAGGAAGGACGGGCAGGACACGTCCTCTGATCCGCTGGAGTCCAACTGGAATGACTAAATCATGAAAGGAATTATGTGAAAACATTCTCCCACTGCTGCYGGATGATGAAAATGTTTCAGAAACTTGACATCATTTGGCGTTAAGCCGCTGTTGTTCCCCTGCGTTTACCTTCAGATGGGCTCGGCCCGACTCGTCGACATGCCGCAATTTATGCGGAAACCTAAAGTATCAAAGGCGGGCGGGGTGTAAATAATGGAGATTTCAGCTCTGAAATGTTCCTGCTGCATATCGCTCCCTCATTACCCCGAGCACATTCGTTTTCTGAGAGGGCTCGTTGATGAAACTGTTCTCACGAGGGTCCAGACGGCGCCGACGTGAGGCTTTTAACCACATGCTGCTAACCTCCCACCCAGGGAATTTCCCTCTGAATTTCTCCTCTTCTGCATTTGAACAAAAGGCTTTAAGCTGCAGAAACACTGAAGTTCAGGCATCAGTTCTGTTTTCCTCCTGGCAGGAAACGTACAGCAGCTTCTTCTGATCTGATCTGGACCTGATGCACAATATTCTCTGTAAAACCTCACAAATCTTACTTTAACACAGAAGAACAGGAAGTTGTGTTTGAAAGGTAATTCATGGGGCTGGATACAGGGATCACACCAATTCATTATTCTTTTTGTCAAAACTTCTCATATTTACAGATCTTACAGGTACAAACAGCACTAATAACATTTAAAGTAAAAAACAAATTATTACCAGAAAATATTCAGAAATTATTTGTTGAAGGGGAGTTATCATTTAAGGGGTCAGTTTAACTTTAAATCAAGGATTGTTCATAAAACTCGTAAAGGGTTTAGCATTTCTGTTGGTGGAGTATTATTTACCAATGGTATAGGGATGCTGAGTATGTCTGAGTATTGTTATTATTTTTTGTTTATTTTTTGTTTTGTTGGTTTTTTTATCTTTTGCATCATATGGAGATGTTTAGGGCTGTGTATGTATGTGCGTACATGTGTGTATGCATATACACTGCATGTAGATGTACATTTAGGTTTATGAATATATTCTGGTTTTATATAAAATTCTAGGTAAGATTGTTGTTTTAATCTTTATGAAATTGTGACTTAGAATAAGGAAAAAGAAGAATTTACTTTTTGTTAATAAGCTTCGAAGGGTGGGATTAAATACGTTTTTGACTTCTTCCCATTCCTTTTCAAATATGTTAATTTTGTTATCACTTTTTRTCATTTTTTGTTTTGTGTACATGTTGGAAATAAACTAACTACCTAATGTCTGAGGAGCAGTAAGGAGTGTATAAATCTGCAGCATCTGTCAGCATGCAGCTCTGGAGGTGTGAGCGGACTCTAATCTTTACAAAGGTTCAGGTTTGGTGGCCTGAAAATGTAAACATCAGAACAGAAATCATCCAGGAGCRAGGAGAATCAGGCTGAGGAGGACAATGAATCCAAATTCCTGGATGAAAAGAATAATTAGGATGTTTCTTGGCCGTGTCTCAGCAGACGAAACAAGCCTGTGCACTTTGCAAGAATCTGTTGTTCTGCTCTCGCCGCGGCGCTCCACTGAGTCCGACTGGGGGGAAAATGACAGCGAGAGCTCGCCGGGAGATTTTCCGGGCGTATGGGTCCATTTTCTGGTTCACATCAKGTTAGCGCAGTTGTAAAATTGAGTGTATTTGGGCGTAAAAAGCTCCAAACATGAGCGTGAGAAGGCAGCACATCCCTCTGCTGCTTTACTGATCAGCTCTCAGCAGCTTCTCCTCGTTTCTTTACAGTTTGTTGTTTACAGAGAAGACGGACATCACACATGAAATCTGCAGAAGATCACCAAACATCCAAGTTCACGTTTCTGTTCTGCTGCATGGCACTCCATTCTAAATAGTTTCTAAGTGCAATGGRAGCCGAGGCGCTGAATGTTTTATGAGTTAAACCTCTGTAGTTCCCATCTGGGCTCTGCCTAATATGAGTCTGAACAGAGCTGTCAGAATGTGGCCACTTATCTCTAAGTCAGCCTCCTGCTAACACAGCCGCTTCTCTCACAGATAGWGCAAAGAATAAAAGACGAGCGTTGGCCTTCTTTCAAAGAACTCTTCAGAACTTTATGAATTTTTCCTCCTAAGCAGCTCTCCAACTCTTTGCTGAATATAATTGCTTGGGGGTAACAATGAAAATGTTCTTTCCCCTGCAGCAGAGACCTTGTTTGGTTTGCTTTTACATTCCAGTGTCGCAGCTCATCACCCAGAGAAAAACCCAAACTCCTTTGACTGCAGCTGCATTTCTGCTTTAAACATTTGCACTTTGAGTATTGAACCAAATGTTTCAACTTCCACTGGGCTTTTATAGCTTTCTATTTAAGAYATAACCTTTGTCTAATGTGTACGCATGGTTTTGGCCTTGATTCAACAAAACTCGTTACAGTTTGGGATTTTATTCATAAGTTTCCTGAACATCATTGGAGGTGAAGAAACAAAACATCTGATCAGAGTGACACTAAAAGGAAAAGTCTTTCTGTTTAAACAGAGATGATTAATGTCTTACTTGATGTAAGTAGAACTGTTCCACACAGAGTGGTCCAGGGGGCTGGACCTGGTTCACAAGATATTTTGCTAACATTTGTCTTCTAAACATCCAACAGAAGCATACGTACATCAGGATTTAATATACCAAAAAAACAAAGTTTGGTCCTCGGAACATGCACCAAGACTGAGCGTGCACCAAGACTGAACGTGCACCAAGACTCAAAACATGGACTAAGACTCAAAACATGGACTAAGACTCAAAACATGGACTTAAGACTCAAAACATGGACTAAGACTCAAAATATGGACTAAGACTCAAAATATGGACTAAGACTCAAAACATGGACTAAGACTCAAAATGTGGACTAAGACTGAAAACATGGACTAAGACTGAAAATGTGGACTAAGACTCAAAATGTGGACTAAGACTGAAAACGTGGACTAAGACTCAAAACATGGACTAAGACTCAAAATGTGGACTAAGACTGAAAATGTGGACTAAGACTGAAAACGTGGACTAAGACTGAAAACGTGGACTAAGACTGAAAACGTGGACTAAGACTGAAAACGTGGACTAAGACTGAAAACGTGGACTAAGACTGAAAACGTGGACTAAGACTCAAAATCTGGACCAAGATTCAAAACGTGCACTCAGGCTCTGAGTGTGCACTCTCTGAGCGTGCACTCTCTGAGCGTGCACTCAGACTCTGAGCGTGCACTCTCTGAGCGTGCACTCTCTGAGCGTGCCCGCGGCTCAGAGCTCAGGACAGATTATTGGATTCATGCTGAAATAATCTGCTGATTTTCTCACTTCTCTTAGGTAAAGAAGATATTAAGTGTTTCATAAGYGATGAAAAATCTCGTAAAGATGGTAATTTTCTTCGGCCCGTGCTCTCAGCTGGCCATTTCTCCTCTTTCCTTTCTTTTTTCATCTCTGCTACCAATAATCCTCCATTTGTGCATTGAGCCTWGCACAAATCACAAAAAGGGACCCACTGCTGTTTAATTTCAACCTGCGATCAATCTCCAATCAGCAGCACTATATAGGTAATCACCAGAATCTGGTGAAGGAGAAGAAAGCCAATTTTGGCAGCCTATATGTCTGTGTGGGATCCCCTCATTGATTGCTGTGTGAATATGGGCCTGAAGCAGCCGAAGGCCGGCGCTGTTTGTTTATGAGACGCAGGTATTTTCTGCAGCAGATGGCAACCAGAGCGGCTCAATTTCACATTAGCCTGGGTGTTCAGAGCTGCTGTGTTCAGGCGAAGGTGTCTCGCAGCATCATCATCATCATCTGGATTGATACATCAGAGGCGCTCGGCCCAATCTGTAACCCCCGGCCAGGCGCCAGAGCGCTAATTAAAGGAGCAGGCTGACATTTCAGGAAACGCTGCCSTTTGTTGTCACGCTCCCAGGGTCGATATCAGGTCCGTCTGCATCCAGCCCTGAGATAATAGCAGCGCTTTGTAATTACTGTAAATCTTTAAACTAAAACCTTCGTTTGGAATTCATTGAAAAGTCCATTAAAAGTGTTGTCTCCATTTGTTCTKGCAGCCATGCAGCTCCACGTAACGAGCTGCTGCTGCTGCACAGCAGGAGGGAAACCACCACGCCCTCCTGGTCCAGCCTCACGTTTTTAAAGTCCCAACAGATCCACCTGGTCCCTCAGAACTCCTGCATCCAGCTCTGAGGTCCCAGGTCCAGACCCAGAACCTGAGGGGACAGAACCTATCAGTGCTGATCTAACTTCAAGGATCAGATGATCCAGGACTTTGTCTGCTGTGAACCTGATCAGTCCTTTTTGAGCAGAACAGTTTGATTTTCTATTGATTCACTGTGAATTTCATCTGTTTCCTGTTGGGCTGTAAGAATACAGTAATCTCACTATATGATACACGATATTCTGCTCATGATACGATATAAATCAATATTCAGCAAACGATACGATTCGATACATTTTTAAGATTTTTTGACAGATTTTAGAGAGACAGTGATTTTGGTGACATTTTGTGATTGTTCCATAGACTTGGATTGAATTAATTGAACTGAAAAGGTATTAAAAGCACCAACTACACAATCCACAATAATAATAAAAACTGTGTGTTTTGTATGTATTTTATCTGTTTCGTATTTCTTATTTCATCCAAGTTTTCAATTATTAGACTAAATTTGCCAATAAATAGTTTGAAAATAYRTGGCAGCTTTTKTATTTTATTATTAATATACTGTAACAAYATGGTCACCCAACACACTTAACAACAGCCTATAAGCTGTCATAAAGTTCATCAAACATGATATGAAGCTGCTGCACACAGAGYTGAGCAGCTGACCTGGSTTTACARTGTGATTTRCATAYTTATAGTGGGTGGAAGTCAAACACAGTACAGCAGGGCAGGTCCTGAAGCAAACCAGTAAAGAGAAGCTAAACAACACAGCTAAATCTCTTCAGTCAAAACCTTTTGATGATGATGATGATGATGATGATGATGATGATGATGATGTCTTTATTGTCATTGTACAGAGCACAATGAAATTACATTTAAAAACACCCATTCAAGAAGACACACATGACAAACATGGAGGAACAGGTGATCAAGTCATGCAACAACCAGCAGGGGTCGCACTACCTTTAAAAAGAAAACCTAAATACAACAGAAGGTTAGATGAAGAAAAACAAAACAAAACATCATTTAATATTAATGAAATATGATACACTATGTTGTTTATAGAAAAAAACATTTACAAGCATGAGCACATTTATTAGCCAGAGGAGTGTGAGTTTAGAGGAAATAGCCAAATTTGTAATCAGTTGTTTGGGAACAGATAAAATGTTTTGGGTCAGGCAGACAATAATATTTTCCATCTGCCTTCATGTCTGCTGGTACATCTCAATGTGGTGAATCAATCAGACAAATAATGTGGACAATCCCACTGAGCCATACTATCAGCTTCTCCAAGACCAATTCCATCTCACCAGTAAAGTCCAGGAACCACAGCCGGCCCACAAACCTCAGCAGAACCACTTGCAGACCGAGTCCAGCTCACTCAGAGCTAAAGTCTGAGTGCTGATAGAACGGCAATCCTTCGTACCGGTCAGTCAGCCAGGAAATAGCCTGAATAGCCACTGACACCAGGAGACCACCAAGCCAATCTGTAGAACCCAGTGATTGGAGTCCAGATGTTTACATCCAGAACAGAGAAGATCAGAGATCCCACCTTTGACATGTCCTCCCACGGAAGAAAACTTTGTTCCAAAAATTCATTAAGAGACCAGCTAACCAAATCCATAAAAATAAATCCATAATTTTTGTTTTTGGATGAAAACATAGAGGAGGTTCCAAGCAGCAAATCAGGGAAGATGAGGAAGGGCAGGAGAGAAGTGTCTTACTCCTCTGAGAGCAGGAACAAAAAATAAAAAGTCAAAGTGAACACAGCAGGAGAAACTTCAAGTAAAAGGACTTGTACATGAATAGCCGGACACTGAGAGCAGCAGACAATAGTGTTTCTGTCACAGTGCTCCTTAAGGAGGGAGCGCAGGAACACCAGTCATTTCAATGCACTGTGTTTCATATGATCGTTACATTCAGTCACATCAGTACAATCCCTCTGGGACCCCCTGAGCTCGAGGCCTTGCCTCAGCATAGATACCTGCCTGCCGTGACGTAACGTAACGTAACGTAACTTAACGTAACGTAACGTAATGTAACGGATGACTATAGTTGTAGAACGAACGCCCTGAATGAGCCACTTCAAATGAACCGTTGGCAGGAAAGTTAACACTTTAAACCTTCATCAAAAATCAATACAAGGCTTTAGAKTCAATACAGTATCGGAAAAAATGAAATATTGTGATATTTCTGTGTATCAWTATTTTCCTACACCCCTAGTTTCCTGTGGATCTGATTGTGTTTCGTTCCACATGTAAGACTTCTTTAGCTCTTTGTTCACTAAATGTTTTTGAATAAATAAAACCAGTTCAATCTGTCAGTAAATTCATGAACAGTTGGAGTGTAAACATTGTTCTCTGACAGAAACTCACACATTCATGTTTATCGTGTCGTYAGGGAACATTTAAAAGAACCAAACATGTTCAGGAATTGTTCAGTAAATCTTTAAAGTTTCCAAGAACAGATTATTTGAAGTGTAATAATTCCCTCTAAGCTGTTGTGTTTTAATGTGATGTTTGTGGGAATAAAATCTGAGTTTGAACAAAGTGGAGTGGCAGCTTAGAGAACTGCTGGCTTGTGAAACTCAAATTTGTGAGTTAATTTATTTCTTGTGTGTTTGTCAAACAACAGAAACGAGGGATTAAATACAAGAAAACGACTTGTAGATGATTGTCTGAGGAAATGTGAGCTAAATTAGGGTTTAGTTTGTGTTTCAGCATCAGATCCAGTTCTTCACCCAGGCAGGGAGCAGTCCTGATTTACATGACTCAGCAGTTTTACTTCTGCGTCATCAAGATCAAGTCCAGTGAGCAGCTACACCTGATCAAGGAGGGAAATCACATTTCCTCTTTCTATAGATTTGTTTTCTTAACGATGGAGCTCATTTTCCTGTCCTGATTGTATTTTTCATCAGAGCAGAAAGTCTCACTGGTCCTGAAGTGGCTGTGCCTCCAACACCAGCCTGAAAGTGATCAAACATGTGGCGTTTTCTAAGAACAGGCAGCAGATTGTTGTTTTTGTGTCGAGCACAAACAAAGCAACACATTCAGAGGTTTTATTGTGTTACGAGCGCGGCTGGTAATTAGGAAGGCAAACCCTAAACGAGGCTTCATTAAAAGTCCTGTGAATGAAACRGCCTCAACAGAGCTGCCATATTTACTGACTGGACGCTAATCAACAAACGGCCCACTCTTCATAACTTTGCTACAAATAATTGGGGTTTCACCTCCAGAAGTGACRCAGTGAGACGAAAGCTGCTCGTCTCTGATGAGCTTTCACATAAACGACCTTCTTCTTCTTCACCAACATCAAGTCTGGCTGTCACTCTGAGTCTGACTCATTAACCCGTCTGCAACACGCAGAACACTCCCTGTGAGAGCGACACACACACACACACACACACACACACACACACACACACACACACACTGTAATCTCCCCACATGAATTAGAAATGGGCTTATGAACTTATAATGTGAGCAGTGACAGGCGAGCCCCACAGATGCTGTTTCTGTTCCTTAATGAGCAGTAGAACCAGGACCGGGCCGTGTTCTACAGCACCGACACGGCGCTCGTGTTGCTCCATGCTACACAAAGTCTGCAGGAAGGATTGTGTTCGCAACAACAAAAACTGTTATTAGCAGCTTTGGCTGCGGCTGACACAGTGGGACAAGATGAAGCCTTGTTAGCGGCTAAAAGAAAGTTCAGATTTAGTTAGCGGTGGCGTGACAAAGCCAGGCCTGGAATCAAAGTCTGGGTCCAGTAATTTACATCATGCTTGTGTTC
>NW_013952922.1:44356-46634 GCF_001266775.1 Austrofundulus limnaeus | reverse complement strand
GGTCCAGATGTGGACCACGGTCCAGATGTGGACCACGGTCCAGATGTGGACCATGGTCCAGCTCTTATAGAGCCTTGCCTGATTATTTAATTTCAGACATGTTTTATCAGAGAGAAGACGCAGCTTCAGTTTGTTTCTGTGTTTCAGTCAGTTTCTAACAGGTCACTGAGCTGTTTTTATTTTAATCCTCTTGTACGTGAAGTCCTGTCAGAACACAGCGGTTCTGTTTGGAGCAGGGACCCTGCAGGATCCCAGAGGCYCAGAAATGAAAAGCAAAGCTTGAGAAAACCACTTCTTGTTGTGCAGACGTGGAGCGTGAACACGCTGCTGCTAATGTGACGAGCACCACAGAGGGAGGCCCGAGCAGCCGAGCTAATGTGGCGTGCTGGATCCTCCTCGTCTCAAACAGGGCCAGGCGAGCCCTCCTGGGATGCGGGTTCGGTCCCTGGTAATAAAAGGGTAATTAGCTCCCCCCCCCTCATCACGGAGCCTCACCCCCCGAGTCTGCCTCCCGTCTAATTCCATCATTTCCCCCGATGGATGTGGCGGCCCGATGAGTGCCTGTCAGGGGACGCGGCAGTATTCATGATGGAAATTACCGATGTGCTCGGTAATGATGTGAAAAAGATATAGCACAGACCGCTCCGTAGACTCTGCCTTCATCTGGATGTGTCAATCAAGCAGCGCTTTGCCTCCCAACGCTCAGTTTCCACAAAAGATTTGAGAGCGATTGCAGGAGAACAGGACAATTTTCTGCTCGTGGTGCGAGGTGTTTAGTTTAATGAAAGGTTTGATCAGGATGAACCGAGCTGCACCTGAGGACTCGCTCACAAGCGCAGGAACCAAATCAGCTGGAAGCACAGGACAACGCATAATTATACTTTCTGCCACATCAAAGGTGAAGGAAACCTAAAGGAACTGATCTGATTGGACCGTTTCCTCCAKGCAGGCAGAGAAAACATGAGCATCATGTGAAACTGAGCAGAAGCAGTTTAGTTTTTAGTTTTTATCTTGGGGTTTTGTGGTGAAAACACCAGAAGTTTTAATGGGCAGACTTATTTCACCCGGGTCATGTCGAGCCTTTGGTCTTTGGCTTCTGGAAAAAAAGTGAAAATATGTTTGCAGAAATGAGCCGTTAGTTGTTAAAAAGTCTTAATTTCTGTGCRGAGCAGAGAATCTCAACGCTTCAGACGTTTGCTGCAGTTTGAGCAGAGATGCAGCTGCAGCCTCTCCTGCACGTTTCAGCAGCAGAGACAGACTTTAACCAGGTGAAACAGTGAGAAACAGTCTGGACCAATCAGAGAGCTCCCAGTGAACCATCAAACTTCTGTTTCCTGGTTTTAACACTCAAACTTTCATTTGAAAACTCTCCTGAGAGGAATCTGTTCAGAAACGTTGTGCATTATTTACCTTGAGAGCAAAAACTAAATTTCCAAACATCTTCAGAAACGTTTGTTTTCAAAGAGTTTGAGCTGTTCAGGGTCACTTTGCATCAAATGAATTAAATTAACTAATGGTGAATAAATTAAAGAGCTGCTGCAGTTTCAACTTTCAAAAGATGAGTTTTTTCTTCTCATTTAATTAATGAAGATATTTTTCTAAACTCATTTATAAAAATAAATGTTATTTTTCAGGCTTTAATCAAATCACAGATCAGGTTTGATCTCATCTCCATCAGCATGAAAAGGTGAGCTCTGTTAGCAAAATATCTCCTGCAGCAGCTGCTCAACTTCAGCCTGAGGTGAGACGTCAGAATGTGAGAGCAGCGAAACTTCAACATGTTTCACCTCAAATAGGGTCGGTTATAATCATATCATGTGCAATTAATCATCAGAAAAACATTAATCGATTAGTTTTTGGCACTTGATGATTAATACATTTATTTCCACCAGTCAGTCCGCTCGATGCTTCAAACATAACAAACATTTAAAAATAAAAGTTCTGTATTTTATTTATTTATCAACACATTTAAAATTTGATGCACAGCCTGAAGTCTGTAATTTAGACAGAATTTGTAACACATTTTTATTAAGAGCAAATCTTTCCCACTAAATTKATCATGTGACATAAGAGTGATCAGGGRCTCCAGGGGATTGATCATCAAACTGATCGTTATCAGCTAAATATCCCAATTAATTATGATTATTTTTTGCCAATGTTGCCCAACTCTACTCTCAAACGAATAACTAAGTGACTCCAGTAAGAGTAAATAAAACTACTGAAGTACTGAGTGATCAACACGTCAATCATTTATTATTTAAAAATGACATCATCAGAC
>NW_013952922.1:33497-37113 GCF_001266775.1 Austrofundulus limnaeus | reverse complement strand
GGTTTACCATCGTTAGCCACGGTTTACCATCGTTAGCCACGGTTTACAGAAAAAATATTTTAAATGAAATATTATTATTCATAATAAAAACAAATGTACTTTGAAACTAACTGATTTTAAGAACCAAGACGATAACCAATAAGTCTCTCCTTCTAACGGCCGATAACAATAATAATGATAACCGATAATAACGATAACTGATAATATCCAATAACCAATAAGTCTCTCCTTCTAACGGCCGATAACAATAATAATGATAACCAATAATAACGATAATCAGTAATAGTGATAACCAATAATAGTGATAACCAATAATAGTGATAACCAATAATAACGATAACTGATAATATCCAATAACCGATAACTTTCTCCTTCTAATGGCCGATAACAGATAATAACCGATAATAACCAATAACCGTTAAAAACAAATAACATGCCAGGAGATAAGACTGGTCAAAAATGAGTAAGATCATGACATAAATAAACAAGGCCAAAACCAAATGACTGAAAATTATATTATTTGAAATAAACTCTTAGCAAACAAACATTTCTTAAAATATATCAAACAAAGCAATTCCTCACGTGGCCATTTTTTTTAAATAAGGCACATTAATTATAAAACAGACCTTTAAAACTGATCTCAGATTTAAACAAAAGAGAAAAAGTCATTCCACAAGTTCAAAACAGATGATTCACTAACACAAGTTATCGTCCAGCTCTACTCTAAATGTTCGTTTACTCTTCCTAAAGAACCTGGACCATCAGCCCTCAGTAAAGAGTTCAGTAAAAAGTTTGATCATTCTTCTGAGCTGCTCTGTCCTCTGATTCTCCACAGACTAACGAAATGGATGCAAACATTTAAAAAGATGTAAATGAGCCCACAGTTTGTGGAGGAGAGCTCCCTCATCCATATGCATGTGTCTGTAGGAAGCGTGGCTTCATGATGATGAGTTTGAGCCTCTCCTGGTTCGGCTCCTCACATCACTTCACTTTCAGCTGATCTCTAAGATTTATGACTGTGGAAGTGTGCAGATAACACATCCTCCATATCCCTGTGTGGTGCTGAGGGAGGGGGTGTCAGTGGGGGTCCTCCCCTTACAAACAACGATAAGTTCAGGGGCTGGAGGCTGCAGCTGCCAGCCAATCAGACGCCGCGCTTCCCAGTGAGTCAAGGCCATGGATTCTTTCAACGTTTGCCACCAACTGTCCATCTGACAGTAAACTAACAAGACACCTGGAGACCCCCGCTCCCCCCTCAGCGTTCTGCTGCAGGGAGGGAGGTGAAGGCAGAGAACATAAACTTTATGGTTTAAATAAAAACAATCCAATCTGTTCCAACAGTTTTACTGGGAGGCTCGGAGAAGATCAGAGGCTAGAGTCACATTCACCCAGGAAGACTTCCAGACACAGATCAGAAAAGTTTCACTCCTGAGTTTCAGCAAAAACTCTTTATCACCTGACAGAAGACATTTATTAATCTGAATAAAGACATAAATGATACAGCTCTACAGAGAACAGTTGGATGGACAGATTAGCTATAAACTCAGAGAGAGTGCGACATAATACTAACCGTTAGCATAACTCAGCTGGGAGGGATGGATGGATGGATGGATGGATGGATGGATGGATGGATGGATGGGTGGATGACAGATTATCTGGGCTCAGACAGAGAGCTACATGCTGCTAACCGTTTGACTCAGCTGGGATGGATGGATGGATGGATGGATGGATGGATGGATGGATGGATGGATGGATGGATGGATGGACAGATTATCTGAACTCAGTTAGCTACATGCTGCTAACCGTTAGCATGACTCAGATGGGATTCAACAGTTGGACCCTCTGCAGTGGGTGTAGAACAGCTGTTTGACTCTCTAGTTCTGTTTCTGCTGTCTTTCCTCCAGTTTAGCTTTGCTTTGATTCCTGCTGCAGCAGCTGTTGAGAATCTGTCTCCAGGACATGTCCACTGCCCCGGGTGAATGTCCTGTTGTCTACCTTGGCTGTGAAACTGTGTAGCATGCAGGACAGGTAGGACAGGGTTATTAAATATAAATAAAGTGAGAGGTTCAGTGGGAGTTCAAGCCAGTTCTGGTCTATATAAACATCTCCTCAGTGAAAAATATAGGATTGTTTACCTGCAAAGGTTGTTACAGCTCATCTGGCACAGAGGTAAAAMTGGATCCATTATTTTCCAACACAACAAAAAAACCTGAGGAGTGCCAGGCTTGACTTTGTGTTTTCCACCAGCAAAAAGACAATAAAACTTAAAGAATGAAATAAAAAGACAGACTGAGGTCATGGCCTGAGGTGTGAGGAGGAAAAACAACAAAACAGTWGAAAAAAATCCCCAAAATAAAACACAGAACCCAAAAAGAAATGACAGTGAATTAGATTCTACATGAGGACCTTTGATATTTGAGGGAAACAAGAGAACAACAAAGTAGGAGATCAGACCTAAAGCTTTAAATCATTACTTTGTAGTTTARGTCAGTTCGTACCCAGAGATTTGGGTACAGAAGAAACCAGTTTTTGTATCACATGTTTCATCCACAACAGAGGAAGGAACAACACAATTCTTCACAATGGAGACCGGCATGCAGCAGGGGTGTATACTTACACCCTTCCTATTCCTCCTGACCATTGATTATTATTATTGGATCAAGCAGATTTTGGAATAACCTGGCCCGAACTGGTCCGACTTATGGGCTTGACTTTGCAGATGACATTGCGGTTCTTGGGGCAACGATTAAGAGCATCATTGAATGACCCAGAGCTTTGATGGAGGATCAAACAAGGCTGGACTCCAGATTAACGTCATCAAGATCATGCGAATCGGATACACCACGACTGGCACCTCTGCCACTATCGGACCACAGCAGAKTGAAGGAGTTCAAAGGTTCACATRTCTGGGCAGCGTTATAACTAACGRTGGTGATTCAAAACACGATGTGGCATGCCGGATTGTAAAGATGGTARCTGTTTTTCAGCAGCTCCAACCAATTTGGATGTACACAACCATCAGTATGGCAACAAAGATCYGCCAGAAAGCAACAGGCCTACCGGACGCTGCCATSCAGAGGATACCACCACGAGGGAAACAGAAACAAGGGTGTCCCCAACAGAACAGGCGCTGTACCTTCCACGAAGACCTCAAGGCCCTAGGTATCAGTCTAGACAAGGCCGAAGTGATTGMAAGAGATCTACCCCAATGGAGACGTCTTACCACCCAATGTACCGAATGGTACAGGAGGAACTAAGTCTAAAGTTTGATCCACACCTGTCAGCCACTCTCTGTGAGGTTGAGGATGCACCAACAGGTTAAAGCTGAATAAAAACATGTTCCAGTGTAAAAGTCAGAGGACATCAGTGGTTTCATGTTTCTTTAATCTTTGAAGAGTTGGGTGGTTTTCACACAGAAGCTTTTCTGATCACTTCCTGATTGATGAATGAATAATGAGTCCCAATCACACACAGGAAGTGGAAAACAAAGTGTGCTGTTTGTTGCTTCAGCTAATGGCCTCAGTGCTGAATAATTACAGACCAACCCTGCAGCTCTAATGGAGGCTCACATGACACAAACAACACACATGTGCTCACACACACACACACACACACA
>NW_013952922.1:30660-33290 GCF_001266775.1 Austrofundulus limnaeus | reverse complement strand
ATCATCCATCCATCCATCATCCATCCATCCATCCATCCATCCATCATCCATCCATCCATCCATCCATCCATCATCCATCCATCCATCCATCCATCTATCATCCATCCATCCCTCCATCATCCATCTAACATTCTCCCCCTCTCTCCATCCTTCCACTCCTCCAACCATCCCCCTCTCTCTCCATCCCTCCACCCTCTCCTGTTCTCTCTTCTTCTCTGGTTTTATCTCTGCTCTGTCCATTTCCTCTCCTCCTCTCATCTGTTCATCATTTCACTTTAACAGGTTTCAACACTGGACCATGAAAGAAGGAGTCTTTGAATAAAAGCTTCTCACTCGTCACCTTGCCTGAGTGATCAGTCAGCACTCAGAGTAAGTGTTRAGCATGACTCTCAGCTACTGCTTCTGTGTTGCTAAGTCCGATTAGCTGTAGCGGCCATCTTGGATCAGGTAATCTCCAAAGGTTTATCAGTTATAAATCCAATATGAGAGTTTTTTTTAATCTGAAGCAAAATGAGTAAAACAAAGTATGTTAGAGTTTGAGTTTTCTCAGCAGCTGCTTCCTTTGAACTTTTATTTACTCCGAGCTACAACTTCCTGTGTCTGAGCCTGTGATCAAACATGTAACATGCGTGTTGACACACACTGCCGCTCAACACTCAGACAATAAATAACTGACTTTCTGTGGATGAAGGATGGACGAACACGCAGGCCGTCCTGCAGCGCTGCAGCAACCACGTCTGTGAAGTGTGACAGAGAGGATTTCATCTGTTGGCCGGCTGCAGCTCTGATTTACCGCTCCACTTCCTGTTTCATCGGTTTTTCCCTCCACACAGAAAAATACATGAAAAGAGTCAAACTTATTATCTGATGGAGCTGAGAGCTAATGGTAGCCTGAGACATTTTAAAGACAGCAGAGCTTCTTTCAGGCACAAAACTCTCATGTCTTTAGCTCTCTTTGGCTTTTCATATGAAGGCTGCAGGGGTTGACTCTGCAAACKGATTCAGTTTTGCTCAATTTCAGTTTCAGACTTTGAATTTATGATCTTCAGTTGAGGGGAAACTTCACGGCTGCTGCCTGAATGAACTAATAATGAAACTTGTTAGATTTAAACAGAACCAGACAACATCTATTTATTTATTCAAACTGATCTGTGAGGTTGAATTAAAACMATTTGATTTGATTTTTATAATTTATTCCAGACATGTCAAATTCATTAGATAAAGCATAYTCTGAATCTTTATGTCTCAATGTACCCTTTCACATTTTATCTACACATTTTTAGACAACCAAAACATTTGTAGCCTCTTGTAAAATAAATTTAAAAAATGAAACCACTTAGACTAATTATACTCAAATAAATAAATTAGGGATGCACTGATGTGAAAATTTCAGCCGAATTCAGTATTAAATACAGTATAATTATTGTTTCTATGGCTGATAACCGATATTTACCAATATTACACAAACACACAAATTATATAATACATATACACACAAACACACAAATTATATTATACATATACACACAAACACACTTGTTTTTTCGATACAGTAAATAAAGAAGCAGACGTCTGACATGACTCTACTTCAGTTATTCCTGCTGCAGCATCAGTATCACTGTCATGATCAAACAGATGTTCAACCAAACATCTCCCCTCACAAAACACAAACACAAAGATAAAAAGTAGGAAATCAACATCGGACGTTAATATCGGCCTAGTTTTACATATAGGATTAATACTGATATCAATACAGATATATTGTACATCCCTAAAATAAACCCATAAAATAAATATACACCCGATGTTCACACACCTATCTGTGTACACCTACCCAGATACATGCACTCACATGAAGCACATAAATCTCATTAACATGTCTGAAAAGGCCTAAGAAGTCAAACTTATTTAATTTTACCCCATCCACCACTTCACCTGGTTTTCAGTCTTATCAGTTTGTGATGAAAAACAAAACAAACAAAAATAACATACAGTTTAAAATAATACATAAGGTAATGCAATATTATTCTAACGCCAAATTTTGAGTTGTATGTTCACATCCAGAGACAATCACATCCAACTACACACTAATATACACACATTTACACTTAGATACCCAGCACCTCTCCATGCACCCATCATACTACACTCCAACACCAAAAWMCCTCCACTTGAAGACCTTTGTTGTGGTGCACACAAACTTGGTTAGAGAGTTAGGTCGACTGGCCCCGCTCACAGAGCATGCTGGGAAACTGTTAATGATATGAAAACATTAGTGGACCAGCCTCAGGGCTAAACTACTGAGAGAGGTTTCCTGCTTCACCAGCTTGAGCTGAGAGGAGGATCTGTTAGATCAGCTTCATATCTGTTTGTATTAACTGTCAGTTGACTGATTCTGACTGCAACATTTAGACTTTATCATGGTTTTAATCTGTGCTGCAACACGTTAAACATCACATAATGTGAGTCAGTCAGTCAGTCAGTCAGTCAGTCAGGGTCAGTCAGTCAGTCAGTCAGTCAGGGTCAGTCAGGGTCAGTTCAGTCAGTCAGTCAGTCAGTCAGTCAGTCAGTCAGTCAGTCAGGGTCAGTCAGTCAGTCAGTCAGTCAGGGTCAGTCAGTCAGTCAGGGTC
>NW_013952922.1:25193-29109 GCF_001266775.1 Austrofundulus limnaeus | reverse complement strand
ATATATAACAGTATATGTAGCTGTAGCTGTGTGTTTGTATAAATATGTAATATTTATAGTTGTGTTTATAATAAAATATAATACATAAAGCTGTGATGCAGTGAAAGTGCAGCTTGTCAGTGGATCTCATTGATTCAGCAGGGTTTATTCTCCTGTCAAATGTATTTGTGACAATAATATTGAGCCCTGAAAAGCAATTACCGGTATACAGAGAATAAAACCACAAATTTATTTTAATGACTTCTTCATTATGAACTAGTGAGGTGAGAACAGTAATGGTGTCAGAGTTGCATAAGACAGCCAGAGGTTTTGGATGTGAGCGGAACATAAAGTCGTCTCCGTGCAGCAGAGTCCAAACCAGTGGAAACATTTAAATGAGACAATYAAACAGCAAAGCTGAGTGGTTTGTGAGCTGCCTGCAGGCCACAACAATTCAATTAAACTAAACAGCCTGATGCATGGCAGCAGCGCCTTCTGGCACCTGATCGCCTCCATATTCTGCAGGCCTGACTGGACCCGTCTCTGGGACTGCACAAGTCCAGAGTCCAGTACATTACATAATGGAGCCGGCCACGGGGAACCGGTCCATTCTCATCACCGAGTCAACAGGTGAGTTTCAACAATGCACATTGGAGAGGCTCACAGATTTTCCTGGAATACAATGCTTCCTGTAGCTGCCAAGCATTTATGGTAATGCTTCATTCAGAGGAAGAATGGTGGATTAGTGCAGCGGCACAGCTGGACCGGCTCCACGCTCGTCCTGCTGCCGGAGGAACCGGCGAGCCCCGAGGAGCCGCTGCCAAGCCGTGGCCCCGGGCTGAACCCCAGCAGGATGGTGGCCTCGGGGTCCCTGATTAGTTCAGGTTAATCAGAGTTTCAATAAAGATGTGTCCAAGCTAACAGCTAGTTTGGTGCTTTGAATATAAAAAGACATTTTCAGGAAATGTCCTGATTCCTGCAACATGAGACAGTTTGGAGGAAAGAGAATCCTCCATCCTTCAGCTCCAGGAAGGAATGTGTTTCTGAGCTTAGATTCATGAACGTCCTCACCTGACTCAGGTCACCTGTTTGTTCATTTCATCAATAATTAAACAGCTCATAATAAAGTTTCTCCCCAGTCTGGAGGCACAAACCACATTAGAAGCAAGGTTTTCCAGCCGGAGCAGTGCTGACTGCTCATTCTGCAGCAGCGTTGATGGTGTTTCTCACAGGCGCTGAGTGATGGTCCAGAGTTTTAATGGTCAGGTCCAGAGGACTCCAGGCTGCTGCTGATTGTCCTGTCAGAATAAAAACTACTGATTCTTTCTTTTCTTTGCTGGTGAATGAGGTTTGATCTGCAGGGAGACAAACAGCAGCTGATTGATAAACCCATTCTCACTCCTGAGTCGTCACATATTGATGCTTTTCCAAAGTTCCCTCTGCGTCCAATTGTGAAACATCAGGTACTCCCCTTGCGTCATTTTTTGACGAGATGGGGCGGAATCTGTTGTCATAATTTCTGAAAGTGTAGAAAATGCACAAAAACTATCGTCCCAAAGCCTAAAATTACCTTTATTCACTTTGGACATCCTGTCCCTGACCCTAGTATCTAAAATTAACCTTATTTAGAAAATGTAGGAAATTCACGTCAACTACGTGTTCCAAAGCCTAAAATGACCTAATATTAGCTGTAGACATCCTGTCCCTGACCCTAGTACCTAAACTTAACCATTTATCCTGATCCCTCATGCTAACCTCAGACCACCGACACAAAGACCCCTGGTGGTACAACCCGGAAAAGCTGCAGGCGGCAAAGACTGAYGYGAGGGGGTCACCTGACTGGTCAAAATAAGACACAGAGRGAACTTTGGAAAAGAGTCAATATGTTGACGAGTYGRGAGTGAGGATGTGTTGGACTGACAGAAAAACGCTCCTCAGCTGTAAGAGAACAGGAGAACGKTTGAATCAATCAGTTCCTGTAAATGATTGAAAACCAGCTTTAAGAARACACAGCTGGATAAAAACATCATTAAACTGGTTGGTAAAGTTCTTGGAAAGTGATCAGGACAGAGACGACTCTCTGAAGCTGACAGAGGAGTAAACCGTCTGAATTTAGCTGCCATGGTTTCATATTCTTCTCTCTTTGTTTCTGATGAAAATAGCTTCTTGTCACAGGAGCGATCCTGCTCTGACACCTCATTCAATAATTGGGGAGTTTTCTGAACGTGTTTCTATATTTGACGATGTGTGAGTGGTTCTGGTGATGAGTCAGGAAACACCCTCCTCTTCCTCGGCTGCTCTGGGTTCAGACAGTGTTGATCCTGGCARCAGAATCTGTCAGTTTTCCTCCTGTCCTTGCAGAAGCTGCTGGCTGCCAGCGCTGCAGACTGATTGGCTCTGCTGGCTTTCACCTACATTCTGCTCGGGGAGCTGTCAGCGGCAGTTGGCAGACTCCTCCTCCTCCTCCCTCTTCATCCTTCTGGTATGGCTCCTGCCAGATGACTCTGCCTGACACCGGCCACGATGCCAGCCCCGTTCTGTCGGCCCCTCCAGGCATCCCGCTGATGTTATTGCTCCTAACTCACATGCAAAAGTCTGAAGTTTCCTGTTCCTCAGCTGACGCCCACAGAGTGTATTCTTGGAGGAGTAAATGGTGGAAAACTGCAGATTCAGGTGAGGGGGAGGACAGTCAGAGCTTCCTCCATGTCAGGAGTGATAAGGAGGCTTCAGGGCTGATGTGTCACCTGCAGGAGAAGCTCTTCCTGCTGTCACCTGCTGCCAAGCGGTTCCTATCAGCCGTTACCAAGCTGTGTGCAGCGGGGGGCCAGGCAGCCCCCGGGGGCTGCTGGCCTTATCTCAGCAGGGACAGGCCGGAGGGGGAGTGGACMCAGGGAGAGGCCTGGACTCCAACCGGTCAGGGTTCAGGGTCATTTACAGCCTGATGTGGTTCTGAGTTTGTAAAACTTCAGCAGAAAGTGACTTTACAAAGTAAAACCTGTTTAAAGAAGAAACAGCTGCAGATCTGATGGATCCAACAATCACTGGATCTGTTTRTCCTTTAAGAGCAGGAAGTGTTCAGGAACCTGTTCCAGGTGTTTACTCCTAATGTGAGACGTTCAGACCAGAACTGSCTCTGATAGACAACCTGATCCTGTTTCAACAGCAGAGACAAGGTTGGTCATCATCTCCTCACCTGTCCAAATGTCCYTCTGTCCCTCTGTCCTGTCCCTCAGTGAGGACAATATGTCAAAGGGAAGCATGTACTGTATGTAAGACGGGGTAGACATAACCATTGTTTAGGTTGTCTGAGACAACTTATTTTTGTTTCGGACTACCAAGCAAAAAAGATYTTGAATAAAGTTCTCTGACGCAGGTGTCCATTTGTAAAAATGAAAGGGAGAAAAAACTTGGTAAAACCAAACAGAACACTAAACTGTAACTTTTAATAAGGTCATGTACACAGGATACTCCTATTTAAGTGAAAATGTTTGACCTATGAGCAGAAAGAAGCTTATGAATGTTGAACTCTAGTTCAAAGAAGAGAATGAGGAAGTTTTATTCACGCAGCTCCTGTCAACATGGCTGACTGAGAACAATTATATATAATAAACTTTGTCTACAGAACAATATACTTGTTAAATTACATTTTTCTTGAGATTCTTTTGGACAACCAAAAAGTTTTGCGGACAACCAGGTTTTGTCAACAGGTTGTCCGCTGGTCAACCTGAAAAATGTCCTTATGTCTACCCCTGTAAGAAGTGACTTCCTCTCTGCTGAAGAAGTGATGATGAAACCTGACTGGATCTCAGTTTCTGTAATCATCTTAAAGTAACAAAACCTGTAAAGTCCAGTTCTGTGTGACTCATCAGTTCTTCCTGTTTTCTGGTTGACTTGTCAGAATAGTTCCTGTTTAAACCTTTGTTTTGTTGGGTTTAGG
>NW_013952922.1:21797-24203 GCF_001266775.1 Austrofundulus limnaeus | reverse complement strand
GGTTTTGGTTGGTTTGGTTAGTTTGGGTTAGTTTGAGTTGGGGTGGATTGGTTTGGTTTTGGTTGGTTTGGTTAGTTTGGGTTAGTTTGAGTTGGAGTGGATTGGTTTGGGTTGGTTTTTGTTTTGTTGGGTGTCACAGCTCCAAGTTCTCATCAGGTTGGACTAAATGTTTTTAAATTTAAGCTCAGAAATATAAATGCATCAACATGAGCTGAATTTAAGTCCAGCCTTAAAGGTGGGGGGCCTTATTCATTCCTTCAAAAGGAATAGAAGTCCTTTAATTGAACATGATTTAAAGGGATGAACCTGAAAAAGTGAACTGATGTGAAGTATGTGTAAACTCCAATGTTCTGTCTCTGGGTCCTGACACGCCTCACCTGGACTTCCTGCTCAGTGTCTGGTGCACTCAGTAAATCACACGACATCATAAATAACACTGCAGGCTCATTTGTTGTGAATGGAGCAGTGCGAATGGTTACAGTGTGTGACATGTCATGTTTATGACAGCATTACAGAGACTTTATGATGTCAGGTATGGCTGTGGTTCTCCATGCTCCGCTTTATTTACCAGGGATAACAGACTCTTCTCACACCGTGCTCCTCTGGGACCGTGAGACACTCGGCTCATTTCACGGGAGAGCTGGATAGATTGCTGCTCTCCCTCCTAACTATCCAATCGCTCTTTGTTAAACAAGGCACAAACCCAATTACAAAGTGCCACACGCTGACAGTTTATTAACATCATCGCCGCGAGAGAGAAGCCGGGCAGCAGGCGGAGGGAGGGAGGACTCAGCTCCTCCTGCTTGATGAAAAATTGCCCTTTAGTTCTGTTTGTTTTTCCAGGGCCTGGACAGGTAATCAGTTATACTTCATATTCTTCTCCGGTGTTTTTAAAGCAGGCTGGAAAACAAGCTGAAAGCCTCAGGTCAGGGTTCTGTGCTCTGCAGAAAGCTGCAAAGGCTAATGAACAAATATTTCTGGGCCGTGTCTGATCGCAGCCTCTGATCACTTCATTAAACTGATGTTGATAAATGCAGAAAGCAGCTGCAGCAGCAGCAGACGCAGCAGATGCATCTTAGTCACCCAGAACAGGAGAGGAAGGTGGGAGGAAGACCATCGCTCACCCACTTCCTGCCTTCATCCTCACTGTAACAGCCTGAGTCATGACTGTTTCCTGCTGGAGGGAGGAACTTCAGCATCTAAAGGACTGTTCGTTTTATGCTGAGTCATGATCTAAAGCTCCAGGTCAAACAGTTCTGAGTGAATGAAAGTGGGAGAGTTGTTGTTCAGGATGTTTGTGTTTCTTTGCTTGATTATTACTGAGGTTGTGTACTTTAACAGGTGATTGTTTTTTAATCTAAAACCAGAAAGTTTGTTTTACCAAATAAACTATTGAAGGAGCTTCTAAACTGTTTCTGGTTTCCAAAGTGAGGAAAGAGTTCATGTTTGAACAGACTGGTGCTCACATTTCTCCCTGCTAYCACAGGCTCTTCATRGACTTTGTAACATCTTATAAATATCTTGATGAAAACTTAACCTTTAAGCCCCACATTGAAAACCTGCTTAAAAATCTCAAGTTAAAACTGGCTTCTTTTTTCTAAACAAGAGTTGTTTCTCAAAAAAATGCTAGAAGACCTCTTGTTTCTGCCACTTTTATGAGTATTTTAGACTATGGAGACACATGAAAGCCTCTGGCAGCTCATCAGGTCTGCTGGACGCTGTCTTTCATGGAGCACAGATTTATTACAGGTAGCAAAGCCCTGACTCACCATTCTACCTTATATGTGACCCATCACATCAAAACAAGCATTAAGTCTAAAAGTGGTGTGTGGAGAAATACACAAATACAGTGTTTTGATTAAAACACTTACAAAAATAGCATTTTGTCAAAATATAACCAATAAATGCCTTTTCAGTGTTTCATTTGAATGAACTGTCTGAAATAGAATCATAAAAAACTTTTAAAACACTTTTGAGCAGTAGCAACAAAAAACATCTTTAAATTTTGAGGATTTTTCCCGTGAGCTAACAATGTTTTTGTTTCTTTCCAAATGGGAAATGTCAATATTCAAATACTATTTGAGATTTCCTATTCACAATGAAATGAAAAATTCCTCATAAAAATGACATAAAATTAGGAATAAGACCAAATATGTATGTATTATTGTAACCAACAAGACAAATGAAGTCATATCTCTGGTTCTGTTCATGATATCAGGATGATCCAGGTATCAAAATGTAGCTTTTAAAGCAGGAACATGAAAATGTAATGAGGTCATTTTGACCAAATTTGACTTAATCCTCATTTCAATATGATGGGTCACATATTCTTTAGTTGAATGGCCCTCTCTACATCCTCAGACTCTTACACTGCTACACTTTCATTTATAAATCCATCCTTCATCT
>NW_013952922.1:19358-21787 GCF_001266775.1 Austrofundulus limnaeus | reverse complement strand
AATGGCCCTCTCTACATCCTCAGACTCTTACACTGCTACACTTTCATTTATAAATCCATCCTTCATCTGGTCCCACCGTACTTATCGTGTTATATTTAATTTATAAAAACACCACAGCCTTCGTTCTCAGGACTTTATTATGTTCAGTGTTCCTTCAGTGAGCACTGAGCTTGGCATAAAATCCTTCTCCTTTTCTGGCCCCTCCACCTGGAACAAGCTTCAGCAGGACCTGAAGCTCTCCTATTGGTCACACTTTAAGATTTTAATAAATGGATTAGAAAATTTGTCTGTCGGCACCTGTATTTGTTTTCAATAAAAACCTTTTTATGATGACGTATGGCATTGATTCTTAGAAGTGTTAAGTAAATGTTTTTTATTTTTATGTTATCTTTGTTTTGATGTACGTAACATGTCTCTTTTATAAATGAGACATTGAGTCTGAAGAGATTTTCCTGTATAAATAAAGGACAAATAAATAGAAAATAAAAAGATAAACATAGCTGAACTTTGACCAGAAACATCTGCACACATTACAGATACAGTTTCTGCTGCCTGATCAACAACCTTTAAACTTTATTCAGACTTTAAATACAGAGAAATGATTCTTTCAGTTTAAGTTTGGTAACCAGAATCAGGTTTATTTGTTATTTTAAGTAGTTTTTCTGCAGTTTGTCCTTGAATATTGTAAATGATTATTTCTAATCAGGCTGTAAGTTTAACTCTGACCTGAATTCTTTTAAAATCAAACTGAATTAACATGTTGGTCTAACAGCAGCAGCAGCAGCTGTAAGAGGTAAAAGCAGGTGAGGGGGTGTTTATATGCATGAAGCATGGCGCCCGGGGGGGATCCATATTTACCACCTTGCTTTGTGGTGGACAGCTTGTTTGTGCCGTGGCCACAGCTTCCGTCACTTTCTGCTGCGGTGGGCAGAAACAAACATGGATCATAAATCTGGGAAATGTCTGGCCTGGGGCCGCTGCCAGCTTTACATTCAGTCCAGCAGGGAGGGGGAGGGGGGCACAGGATGGAGGGCTCATCTCGTCATTAAAATGGGCTGTGTGACATCACAACAACACATTTCAGCATATTGTTGTGTTATGTTTTATTCTTTACATGGGTTATTATTTATGTTCCAGCTGCAGGAAACAGTCCTGCAGACATGGAAGAGAAAATAAAAAGCTRAAGAACACCTTCAGCGTGTCGTGGTTAGCTTTAGCTACTAAACTCTTGCTTATAAAGAGGAAATATTCATCATAACTCTTATTCAAAAACAACAGAAGGGAGGCTGTTTCATGATCACACAGATCATTTTTAACATGTTTTATTAGAATTAAAATCAAGCTTCTTGTTTAAAAAACTGGCAATAACTACCTTTACAGGTAAATATAAGTCATATTTTAAAGCTGAAAGCATCAGTGCTTCAGCTGGGCCCAGTGTCCGGACCGGGTCAGAGTCCAAACACTGCTTAGGATGTTACTTTGTTCAAATAAAATAAAATCAGATCAAAGTTCTCAGATTTGTTTTGAAGACGTGACATCACACAGTTGAGGAGAAAAGTTTAAACTGAGGGTTCACATGTGGTAAAATGTTTATTTCTACATATTTGATCTATTTACTGATGATAATTTCAGATTAATCCTTTATTWAGAGTGTAAACTTCATTTTTATGAGAGTTGTATCAGCTCAGAGACAAACCTGATTCTGCTTTTCTCACTTTTTATTTAGATATTAAAACTAAATGTGTTTGAAGCATAAAATGAATTTATCACAGATTGAGAGCAATGACAGGGACACTGTGTATTTGTACAAATATACATATATCATCTTGTATGTAGGTATGTTTATGCATGTAAAGAAGTGTGTGTGTGTATATGTGTGTTCATGTATAATTATTTAGAGCTGAACAAAGGGCTGAGGGACAATAAGCTGCTTCTACCTCCTCCTTTTTATTACACCAGCTGTTTTCCTTCATGTTCTATAGTTCTTGTGTTTCCTTAAATGTGTACCTGATATTGTGAGATTTGTGTTATTGTGTAACAAGTGGGAAGATTATTCAAAATAAATAACTTAATAAATGAAGGTTTCATGTATAAATCAGGTTGATTTATGATGAAGTTGACTTTATTTTGTAGAATTCAAAGACAAAATACACATATTTGAAGAAAAGCTTTGRAATAGTGAGTGTTGTGTTTGTAAAGGTTTATAGTTTTAGTTTTACAGCTAGAAGAGGTTGTTATGGTAATATTTATTTAACAAAGACAGAAATACAAGGTCCAAGAATGAAGGTACTCCATGAGATGATCAGCTGAGTTTTATTGCAACAGGAAACACAGAGAACAACCTGGCCTGTCTCTGTGCCTCTGCTTCTCTCTGTCACTGTCTCTCCACACTACTGTCCACTGTGTCACTCACTCGAGAGGCCTCATAT
>NW_013952922.1:10820-13657 GCF_001266775.1 Austrofundulus limnaeus | reverse complement strand
CCTGTGGACTGTCAGGACAGTTTAAAGTGCCTGTGACATCACAGTTTTAAAATAAATATGAATTGATTTTTGGAAAGATAACATTGATAACACACTGCAGAACAAAATTTAACGCCGCTGAGATGAACGGTTGTTGAAATATTTACATGTCAAATAACAGGAAGTGATGTCACAGGGGAGTGCCTGCAGGTGAACAAAGCATCGAYACAATGTCTGATAACTCAAACTGTAGGGAATCTGATGTTTCTTTACATAATTTTGAGTCATTATCAGACAAACAAAGAGTCAGAGTTCAAATATAGTTTCAATGAACAAAAATCAGAGTTTTTCTAAAAACAGTTTCCCTTTGATGTCACTTCCTGTTTCACTTTGGCTGAGCCAAGTTCAGAAGAAATGTTCCCATTTTTTGTGACAAAATGGATAAAATCATATGAATTATGCCAAATCTCTTAAATATAAAGATGTTTTCTTTGACTTTTTGTATTTGAAGGAAGTGCATGTAGTCTCTGAAGGACTTTTCCTCAACGTTCAGAATGATGTGAGATTTAGAACAAGCTGATGCTTCCTGTTCAGAAAACAAAAACCAGCTGATTTGTTCTTTTTAAAAGGTAAAAGGTTAACTGTAGAGGGTCAAGGTTAATTAAAAGTTCCAACATTCTGCCTTTTTCTTTTCATTTTGATGATGATTTAAACTGCAGGAGACCCTTTCTTTCTGTGAGACACAATTATCAGCAAGAATGTCGCACTTCAAGTTCTACTTTCTAACACTCAACTCATAATTTATACCTTTGCTTAAAGTATTTAAATGCTTTGTGTTTGTTTCTTTTAAATGATTTAAAAATGTGTGCAGGTCTGTGTTTTATTCAGTATTTTCCACATTTAGTGGAAGTAATTTCAATCAGCTCCTTTCAGCTGGCTCTTAGATGACAAAGTTCGTTGTGACTTCGGCTTACACTTAATGAGCAATTAAGACAGAGTGTCGTAAAGGTTAAGAAGTCTCTAATCAAGCATGACTGACACCCACTTGGTAGGAAAAAGTTGTCGAGACAAAAGAGAAAAATTAAAGCAGCAGCGTTTGACTTCCTGTCTGAACGAGTGTTGTAGAGAGGAAAAACAAAAGAGTGCCGTTAACTTTGTTTCCTTAAATGACCCTTTCTGTAGCAGCGCCGCAGCTTTAGTGCACCATAATGTATGTTAATTTATGGAAAATGAATCAATTCATTCCATCAGCAAAGGGAAAAAAAACTTTTTGGTGGTTTTCACCCTCCGCCGCCGCTGTGACACGAGTCTCTGCTGATGGCTCTGTAGTTAAAATATGGAGTCTAATCCATTTCCAAAGTGCTGTCCAGGTCGACGAGCTCATTTAAAACTTCCTGACATTGACAAGACTGACAACTGATCCTCGGAATAAATGAAGCGCCTCGTCAAACGGAGCCCGTCAGGGAGACCTCAGCCACCACGTCTCTCTGAAAGCCCCCTGTCTCTGGCTGCAGGCTCCAAAGCTCACATGAAGCACAAATTTATGATGAAATGAGTTTTGGAATATGGAGGGACTCTTTTTAGACCTAATTCCTCTTGGTCTTGCCCCAGAAATACAGATCTGGCATGTTGTGGAAAGAGAGAGCAGAGAAATGAAGGGCAATTCAATCATCTCCTGTCAGGGAGGAGGAGGATGAGGCCGTGACACAGAACAGAGAAGAGCCTCAGAGTCTGATTACACTCCGTCCTTCAGATCTCTGTTTTCTTTGCTAATTGGCTTCAACTAATGTGTTACAGTGTTTGCATGATTGGAGATCATCAGGACTAAATAAAACAATCTGCTCTCTTATCCTGCCTGCAGGCCATGTGCTGAACACACTTTCAGAGACACAACAACAAGTCTTTACGTCTGTGTGTTCAGAGTGTAGGCCACGTAGATCAGGGCCCACATAGACCACAGTCCACATAGACCCATAGACCCGTAGACCGTGGCCCACATAGACCACGGTCCACGTAGACACCTAGACCCGTAGACCGTGGCCCACATTGACCACGGTCCACAAAGACACATAGACCAGGGCCCACATAGACCACGGTCCACGTAGACCCATAGACCCGTAGACCGTGGCCCGCATAGACCACGGTCCACAAAGACACATAGACCAGGGCCCACATAGACCACGGTCCACGTAGACCCATAGACCCGTAGACCGTGGCCCACATAGACCACGGTCCACGTAGACACATAGACCCGTGGACCGTGGCCCGCATAGACTGCCACCAGGCAGACAGACAGAGGAAATCCCCAGTCAGTCTGCCTGGTGGTATTAATCGTATTAACCATCAAGTGCCAAAAAATAATCCGTTAATGTTTTTCCGATGATTAAGTGCACACGATATGATTATGCCCAACCCTGGTACGTGCCTACAAGTTAAAACAGACACGCCATGGGGCAGTGATGTAAGTGCACCATATGTCAGCCACAACCCCTGAACTGTGACACAGCTACAGCTCTACTTCCTGTTTTATTTCAGAGATAGCTTCCTGTCTGATTCCAGAGTTAACTTCCTGTCTGATCCGAGAGTTAACTTCCTGTCTGATCCCAGAGTTAACTTCCTGTCTGATATCAGAGTTAACTTCTTGTCTGATCCCAGAGTTAACTTCCTGTCTGATCCCAGAGTTAAATTCCTGTTTGATCCCAGAGTTAACTTCCTGTCTGATATCGGAGTTAACTTCCTGCCTGATCCCAGAGTTAACTTCCTGTCTGATATCAGAGTTAACTTCCTGTCTGATATCAGAGTTAACTTCCTGTCTGATCCCAGAGTTAACTTCCTGTCTGATCCCAGAGTTAACTTCC
>NW_013952922.1:8175-9793 GCF_001266775.1 Austrofundulus limnaeus | reverse complement strand
GAGTTAACTTCCTGTTTGATCCCAGAGTTAACTTCCTGTCTGATATCAGAGTTAACTTCCTGTCTGATCCCAGAGTAAACTTCCTGTTTGATATCAGAGTTAACTTCCTGTCTGATCCCAGAGTTAACTTCCTGTTTGATCCCAGAGTTAACTTCCTGTCTGATATCAGAGTTAACTTCCTGTCTGATCCCAGAATCATTTTTCTGGGATGTCATCATTATTTAGCTCCGCCCAGGAGGAGGTGTGTTAATGTTTGCTTGTCTGTTAGTGAACAAGGCTACTCTAAACTTTACAGATTTATATGAAATCAGGGCATGTTGGGGTTGTCGTTAAAGTTGTTAAATTTTGTTGGTGATCTAACATCTGGCAGAGCTGCCATGTTTGTCATAAAAGAGTAATTAGTGGTTTTATGTTTGTTTTGTTGTGTTGTTTCAAACGTGACCTCTGACCCTCCCCTGGGTGTTAAACAGTCAGGATGTGAAAATGACTCATTTTTCCCACCATGATGTTCATATAGTGTGTCTCTGTGTGTGTCTGTGACAGGAGGACCATCACAGGACTAAAAAGGTCCTGTAGATCCTGGGGACTCATGATCATCTTTATGTGTGAAGGAGGACTGAGCAGACCTTGTGGACCTGAAGGTCTGACACAAACTTTCTGTGAAAACTTCAGAACTAAAGTGAGAGAAAAGCAGCAAAGTTACATTTTTTAGTGTTTGAATATTATTTGTTCCTTTCTCTATCCATTTAGCATTAAAGTCACCATTAGATTCGCTTGGTCCCTCCACAGCTTGTAGGCAATAAAACACATTGTTAAAGTGACATGTAATTACCCAGCCTGTCTTTTGACTAATTAAGTCAGTGCTGCCTATTATGTGGAAATGTATATGGAAGTCAGGTGATCAATAACAGTGAAGGAAGGAGACAAGCTAATTTCTCAAAGCTCGGATCGCTGAKTCCTGCAGCGGTGTTTGTTACAGCCGCGGCTCGTCTTGTTCTGACATCATTCAGCTCGCAGTTTGGTGCCGCACAGCTCSGAGATGAGCTCACGAGCCGGAGAGTGATGTTCAGCTGCAATAAAACAAGGCCCTTTTAATTTCATGCTGCCATAAACTGCCAGTCAAGTTGATGATGGGAGCCGGGCTCTCAGAGTGCAGCGTTAGCAAATAAAGAGAAGCTCGTGGATGCAGAGCTGGTGTGGGCCGGTTCAGACGCAGGAGCCACTGCTTTGGTTATCAACAGGAACAGATCTGGAAAAGATCAAGATCCATGAGTGTGAGACAAAACTCTGATCAAAACCTCTGGAACACTGACAATAAGATGGATGGATGATGGATGGATGGATGGATGGATGGATGGATGGATGATGGATGGATGATGGATGATGGATGATGGATGGATGATGGATGGATGGATGGATGGATGGATGATGGATGGATGATGGATGATGGATGGATGGATGGATGATGGATGGATGGATGGATGGATGGATGATGGATGGATGATGGATGATGGATGGATGGATGGATGATGGATGGATGATGGATGATGGATGGATGGATGGATGATGGATGGATGGATGGATGGATGGATGAATGATGGATGGTGGATGGTGGATG
>NW_013952922.1:6209-7510 GCF_001266775.1 Austrofundulus limnaeus | reverse complement strand
GATGTTGGATGGATGTTGGATGGATGATGGATGGATGATGGATGGATGATGGATGGATGATGGATGGATGATGGATGGATGATGGATGATGACTGTTGGGTTAGAAACAGTTAAACTTGGTAAAATGTCATCAGAGTTTATTTCTGAATAAACGGATTATTTTGAAACAAACTTCCTGTTTGTCTTGTTGGGAGAAAGAAGCTGCTCTGAGATTTGTTTGTTTGTTTATTCGTTTGTTTGTTTGTTTGTTTGTTTGTTTGTTTGTTTGTTTGTTTGTTTGTTTGTTGAGCACAATTAGTTGTTCACATTTTTGTTAATCCAGCGTTGTGTTATCTCCTGGCTGTTTGTTCCTGTTTGTGCGACGGAACGAGCTGAAAGCACGTTTGGTTTTGTGAAGTAATGAAGCTCCAAAGTGAATTTCTGTTTCTAACAAGTTGAGTGCAGTGAGACCAGTTTTCTGGCAGAGGTGAAGTAAATCACAGTTTAAAGCAAAGTGAAACAGAGAAATTACCATGTTGACGGCCTCACACCAGCAGCCTGCTCACTCACACTTTGTGT
The DNA here is from genome assembly GCF_001266775.1 of Austrofundulus limnaeus. Taxonomy (NCBI): domain Eukaryota; kingdom Metazoa; phylum Chordata; class Actinopteri; order Cyprinodontiformes; family Rivulidae; genus Austrofundulus; species Austrofundulus limnaeus. The sequence continues at coordinate 6,952 of NW_013952922.1, read as the reverse complement.
GTTTGTGCGTTCCTCTGTAATCTGTTTTCTATTCATAGAGGAGAGCCCGGCTCATTATTTAGAAATGATGGAATTGTAAATGTGCTCGCAGTAATTCAGGAGAAAAACTCTCACACTCTGCTCGCTCAGGAACAGATTGGGGTCGTGTTCCTCTGGTGAGCTGGTGGAGAAGGTTCTCAAAGCTTCACTTTGGGTCCAGCTGTGTGACGGTTCTGTTTGGAAATCAACATTTGAWGGATTCAAAGGAGATTCTGATCCAATCTGCTCCAGCTCTAATGATGGTTTTGTTGCTGTCACTGATGGAGAAGGCCTGCAGCAGATTAAAAAGTAACTTCTGTAAAGAAGAAAGTTTCAGATAAATCTTGTTGGACTCCACAGAGCAGAGGTTTGATGGCTCCATCTGAAGCTTCTCAGCTTCTTCAGTTTCCAATCAGCAGCTCTGATGAACACTTGGAGGTCTGTCAGGGCCGGGGGGAAAGGAGATCCCTGAGGAGGAGCTCCAGTGTTAAAGCATGAATATCTGCTCTGTCTCCATCTGGAAWGAAAATCTGATTTTAAATCTGGTTCATTAATTTAAGACAGAAATCAGGAAAAGACAAAAAGGCTAAAAATAGCAGCTGGCACCGACGAGGCGTGAAAAGAGGCGTCGCAAATCCTGAGGGCCTGAAGACAGACAAGATCTTCACTTACCAGATGTTCCCTGTGCAGGTTCACACAACAGGAAGAGGAGCGCATGAAGCAGA
>NW_013952922.1:3831-4898 GCF_001266775.1 Austrofundulus limnaeus | reverse complement strand
CATCACATCACCCCCCCCCCTTCCTCCCTGCCAAGGAGAACAACAACTCACACATGATCATTTATCATCTTATTAACTAGTAAAAGATCAGGTCTAACAACAGCTCCTCCAGGTTTTAGGCAGGTTCCTTCTGTCTGATTGGATCAGGTGAAGTCAGAGAGCTCACCTGGTGCTGCTGAGAACTGACTGCAAGTAAAGAAATAAACCATTTGAACATGATGGAGTCTTTAAATATTCAGCTTCTAAATGAAGCTGATTGTTAACAGAACAGACCGTCTGAATCGTACCTTTGGTCACTTTGTACCCAGACCTCTTCTGATCCGTTCCAGAGGAAATATAAGCTTTAATCCTGAATTTATTGCTGGATTATTTAATGTTTGTTGTGTTGTAATACAGTCTTTTCCACTGCTGTTTGTGCCTTTAACCGTTTCCAGATTAGAGCTGCACAATGTATTAAAAATGTATTGTCATCATGAAAATGGCCTGTGACATTTCACAAAAACTGTATAAACTGTAAGAAGTGGTTGGCTCAAAGTTGGCATTTATCAGCTCCTTCAGATGGAAAGCTTCACACATTAGATGGATCTGTTCATGTTTAAAATAAAAATCATGCTGGAATGAAAATGAGCTTTTTGTTGTTTTTGCTCGGAACCCAGAACACAAAGACATCAGCACTACATACTTATTATTATACACATTTGTTAATTTATCATAAATCATGTCGTCATGGCAGTGTTAACCACTGTTATCACACATGCAGGTGTTCCTAACATGGTGCAGCCTGTTCCAGAGGCTACCGGGGCTTTTATTTTGAAACTCAGGGTTGTCAGACAACTTCCTCTGGTTCTTACCTTTAGCTTGACACCTTTACAAAAATAAATAGTCAAATTTTTTAAGAACTGAGCATGTTTCAGTTTCAGTCTCCTTGTTCCATCAGCTCACCACCGGAGACATTATGTCCTGTTGTAGACCACCGGAGACATTATGTCCTGTTGTAGACCACCGGAGACATTATGTCCTGTTGTAGACCACCGGAGACATTATGTCCTGTTGTAGACCACCGGAGA
>NW_013952922.1:0-1621 GCF_001266775.1 Austrofundulus limnaeus | reverse complement strand
CATACATATACTAGCTTACATGTCTGCTATGTCCTGCTGGAGTGTAACATGATTTGTTTGTGTACAAACTAATACACTATCAGAGTTTTATATATTTATACTTCTCATTCAACCACAGTTAAATTCACTCTATCTAGGAGGCTCAGTTTATATGGATAGTTTTTATTYTTTACAACAACAAGCTGCAATGAAAACAAGCAGAAAGGAAATAAAAGTTACAACTTTATACTTCTTGTCTTTTTTTAAATGTAAGGAGTAGAAGTAAAAAGTAGACTGAAAAATAATTACTCAAGTAAAGTACAGATACACAAAAACTCTACTTAAGTACAGTGAGAAAGTATTTGTACTTAGTTACCTACAGCTGAGGTTGGACAGGTCCTGAGGAGGGACAGTGGACTTGTTGGACAGGTCCTGAGGAGGGACAGTGGACTTGTTGGACATGTCCTGAGGAGGGACAGTGGACTTGTTGGACAGGTCCTGAGGAGGGACAGTGGACTTGTTGGACAGGTCCTGAGGAGGGACAGTGGACTTGTTGGACAGGTAACAGAGGAGGGTTCTGGGAGGCGGAGTCTATTTGTTATTTATTATCCAGGTGTTATAAAACTTTAATAACTTTATGTTTAATAATAATCAGAAAATGATTTATTTGTTGCAACAAACACAAACTCTGAGCTGATCCGAGTCATTTTTACTGACAGGTAATAAATATTCATCAGATGAACTCAGAGTTGATCAACTTTAAGKTTTTACCTGCGAGGATTACAGGTGGTGTCGTCATTGCATCAGGACAGGTGGTTCTGATGGATCAGGTTCTGGAGGCGTGTATCAGAACTGAACAGAACCTGTTCTGATTGATCCTCTGTCACAGTTTAATGATCCAAGCTGCTGTCGGTGTTGAGGCTGTCGCTCCGGCTCCACCCCCTGACTGTAAATCTTTACCCTGACTTTACTCAGCGTCTTAATGAGATGTTAGTSTTCTGAAAGGTTTCAAGTTTAATTAATGGTGCTGAAGATGTTTTGAAAAGCAAAGTTTTATTGTTAAATGATGACATTTGAAAGTAGTTTGTGTTTTTCCACCTAATTAAACATTTTGTTCGCTGAAGCTTTGTGAGTTTCTCCCACTCAGGATGTTTTCAGATCATTTCAACACGTCACACTCTGCTCTAATTAAACCGTTTTGCAGATTTGATCATATTTAGATGTGAGAGACTTTGTGGTAATGATCATTTTCAGTGTTTTTATCTCTCTATCCTCTCAGTGAGTGTGTGCTGGCTCAGCCGGGGGCTCGGGGGACGCAGCTCCTTTAAATTGATTCTTTCTTCTTCACGTTGGGGCATTAAATTGAAACCAATCCCCAAACGTTTCAAACCTCAAACTTCCTGCTGCTGCCCCGATCCTTCCTGCAGGAGGGGGGCCGGTGCTCACACAATGAAGCGTCGGGCTTCGTTTCGTCTTCTGAGGATTTGGTAAATCCGAAACTGTGTCGAGAAGCTTTAGACAGAAAGGRAAGAGCCGCCGGAGCAGAACCGCCAAGCATGACAACCAGCTTTAGTTTATGTCATTGTATTCAAATTTACAACATCCCCAACACTTATCACCCCGTCACCCCCCGACACCCCCC
>NW_013952921.1:305042-313637 GCF_001266775.1 Austrofundulus limnaeus | reverse complement strand
CACACACACACACACCCCACCCCCCTGTGAAAACACAAGCTAATTATTATGAAAACAAAGGGAGAAGTACAGCGACGTGCCAACGCACACAGATCCCCGGCAGAGTAATTGTGCGTAAGCTATTTGGGCTGAAAACAGCACGATTTGGTACCTTTCCCCGGCACAGCCGAGCAGAATGAACAACAGCTGTTCCCTGAGATGGGTTTTAAAAACAAGCTCAATGAATGATCCACTTTCTTCCTCGACTTCTTTTCTTTTCACTGCGATTTCATGAAGTCAAGTGATGGACATTAGTCAAAACTGTTTTTCATATCCCGTTGCTTCAGAGTAATGACGCAGTATGAGTATTGCGGGATTGTTAGTTTGAGTTTAGCATATTTAGCAATGCTAACGTAACCTGCGGTCATAAAAGAACTCTGTAAATTTGTAATAAAGGGATCCAATCATCYCCACAAACGACCAAAGCTCATAAAAGCTTGGCTTTGGAACAACGCTACTCGTGCCAGTGAAGCTCAGGAGTTGGACGGGGTGAGGAGGAGGTGAAAAATGTTCAGTGTTTTTGAATTGGCCATGAATGTTTCTGTATTGCTTTCTTTCACGCATGATTAAGTTATAAAACCTAACAGGCATTTTTAGTTTGCCTCACCCCCGTGCTTTATTTCCAATCTTTACCCACCGGATCAAAATGATCTCTCCCCTATACAACAAACCGTATTACCTCCACTCTRGCTTTGCATGTGGAGCGTTAAAGAAAGCGTCGCTGGGAATTTGATAATACTCGGCAGCGCAGTGGAAGCCCTGGTGGAGAGCCATGTTTTGAATCGGGTCTGAAGCTGAAGCGTTAACCTCAGCCCGCAGCCAAGAGAACGGTTCCATTTGACTTCTGATGGAGTCAAAACAACTGATGTCAGCTCCTGAGAAATACTGGTAACAGCGAGTGAGAGAGACCATGTTTTCAGTGTGTGACCCGCCTGACTTCACTTAACACACAGTGGGCTTGGTGGTGGTGGAATTAGCTTTCTTTTTTTGCAAAATATGTGATGAGTGCATTTATTTTGGCTTTCTGTGTTAAATGCCCTGTGGCAAATCTATTTGTTAGTTTGAAACACTTGACAGTGATTAACAGTGGCACGCATTTAAAACTGTATCCATGAGTCAACATTGGTTTTTGTGCGACTATCTTTCCTTTAAAGCCCTCAGACTCACTTACTCTGTGTTTTCACAGAAATGCTCCTTAGTTATATGAGTATTTGTGTGTGTTGGAAAGAGAGCTTCTTATCACAATGCTGCTGATTAACAGCCATGTTAAGCGCCCTATTTCTTTGGGTTGTCAGTGACCTGCAGTCTACAGACATTCCTTCCAAAGCARGCCTCACTCCTTTACGTTACCTACAGAAACACACTCAGATATACACAAAGACTTTTGCACATAGAAAAAAAATATGGCAACAATTAGAATTAATAGTCAAAGATAATAACTGTAATTTCTGGACGTATGGGTAGGATTAAATGCCAGCAAAACATGCAGTAAATTATGTTTTAATTAGCATGAAGCCTTTTGTGTTTTATTCAGCCGAGTGTTTTTCCTTATCATCTCAAGTATCTGCTTCGGTCTGCCAAATGCTTTCAGTTTTATAAACAAACAAAATAGTTCTGGATAAATTTTACTAATCATGGGTAAATCAGGCTGCGAAATGCACCGATGCTTWCAGTGTTAAAGCAATCTTCAAGATGATTTGAATACCACTTTGATTTAAATTATCCAAAAATGATTTGTGATTACCTGATTTGCCATTGATGGAAAAACTGATAAAGTAAACAAAAACATAATCCCAGCTCGCTCATTTTTGGCTGAAATGTCTGTAAATCAACGGGGAGGCCAGAAGTGAGTTGTTGAAAGTGGGTGGGCCACCAAACMWAACACAAGTGGTAAAATAAATGGAAGCTGGAACAAAGTGTATGTTGTTTGTTTTCTACTACAAAAGAGGCAGAAACTTATAGAACAATACATTTGATAAGAAATAAAACCAATAACAAATAATTTCATTTGCAAGAATTTGAAAAAGCTCTTGTACCATGATCTTGTCATTACTTGGGGTCAATGGGGTCTTGAACCCTAATTAAACCATTAAATCATTATTCAATGCCCTGAGTTTTACACAGAAGAATGTAAAACGTTGTAGCATGTCACAAAAACGATGTGTTTCTTCTGCACTTTTTGCTATAAAATGTTCATTAAATTAATTTATTTTGCTTTTAATTTACTTTATTAAAAAACTGGTTGAGTAAAGGTGATATAATTTCTTTACGTTTAACTGTAAAGTAAATGTGTTACCTTTACTCAATTCAGTTGAGTGGAACCATTTGATGTATTTTTTATTACATTTGTTTTTTTGAGTGTACTGCTGTATAAAATCAGCAGATATTTAGTGTGTAGTTGCTTTAAAATGAACTGTTAATTATGTTACGTAAGAAATGTCAACATTTATCTCTGATTACTATTCAGGCACCCATAATGTATTTAGCTGTTCAAAAATAATAAAACAAGAAGTTGTTGAGGATATTTATCATTAATAAATGAAAAAAATATTATGTAATATTGTATATTCTTTACTCTGTTTATTTGCTTTACACACTCAAGAGATCATTAAAATCAGCTGACCAGATGTTTCTTTTCTTTTTTTTGTTGTTGTACTGCACTTTGAACAATTGTTGCTTTGTTTTCTCAAAGATAAACTAACTTCAGTATAAATTTTTATTTTAATGCATAAAATTCTCCTATTTGGACCCCCCCCCCCTGTAAAACCACATGAAGTACACTTTTAAAAGTATGTAGCATTGAAGAAATATTTAAAATGAGAAGTTTAAATTTGATATAATACAGTATCTGATTACAGCCAGAAATAATAAACAGAGTGAAAAATAATATCAGAGTTTGAAAATGAGAGAAAGAAAAGTTTGTAAAAATGTCWTATATGATCCATATTTTTCATGTCCGTTGCAGTCAGGTGTGACACGACACTTACAGGCTTCAGCAGTGTGTCGACCAAAACCCCAGCACACATCAAGGCCAACCGAGTGGGTTAACGATTTATGAATGAGGGTGTAAGACCACCCAAAGACTGGGGCCTCTTGCAGCTGCTTAACAGGATTGTCTGAGAACACACACACCTGCAAGGACAAAAAAAATGTGTATTTAGAAAGGAGCCCGCACACTATGACAAACGTATGTAGCAGGAACAGTAGCAGCATGAAGAAAATATCACTCATTTAATCATCATAAAGAATTACAGCATCTTTCTCAGTCGAAAGTCTGAAACTGTTTAAAATGTGAGCAGTTAGGGCAGACAAAAGCACTCGTTTTTAATTCTTACTCAGTTCTTGCAGTGAAAAAGGTCAAAATGTTGTCCTTTAGCCTGCTCACGTCTGCAGGGTTTGCACATCGAGTGATCTCAAAGGAAAGATTTAGTGACTGATTTTTGCCAAATGGATGCCCTTTCTGATGCAACATGGGCTCGAACCTTCAGGCCCAGGATTACAAGAGCACAACAATGACCACTGAGCTTCCACAGCCCCCATTCTCTCACCTCATAATGTGAGCAGGAACCAAAATGAGAGGAATGTTCTAAGGGTTTTATTTACAATATAGACACAAGACTTATGAAGAAGGTCTCAAGATGTCAGCTCTGGAGAGGAGAGGATGATTATTACTCTTCTTGAATGGAATATTCAGGGATGATATAAATAAACATTTTGATGGTTATTTCCCAAGTGAGAGGAGCGGGTTGAAGATCCAGGAGTCTAAAGTGAGAAAGAGAGGCTACYGTGGAGAGTGGGCAGGCTGGTGAGTTGCAGGCAAGCCTCTTCTTCTAAAGGTCTTATTCACGAACTTGAGTCCTCCTGACTCTAACCAGCCATGGAGAAAAATCCAATCCAGCAGGTAACGTTACACTCAGCCATCATCACATACGTAAACATAAAACATCAAAAATAACTAAGTAACAGTAATTCGACCACTTAATTTCATTGATATGATGGCACAGTTGGACATTGACTAATGGTCTGAGGAGATCTTTTTAGACAGTGAAAACAGATAAAACAGCCGTAGCAGGAAATGAGCTGGGACCAGGAAGTGCTGAGCAGTGGTACCGGTCAGCTCACAGCTCCATCTGGAGAAACGTAAGAAAGAAGGAGAGCTAGGACAGGCAGGAATCCAAAAACATCTGTTTAGAATTCTTGTTTCWCACAAATTTGAGTTTTCTGGAGCTTTTTTTTTTCTAAAGTAGTTTATATTCTTTACATAAAGTTTTACAATACTCAAGTAGAATTCAAAGACAACCCCTATTTCATAAATCAAGACAAAGATTACATAACTTTGCTAAACTTTTAATCCAGTTTGCTTGCAGGAATTGGACAAATGAGCTGAATGTAAAAAATTGACATTATCCATTGTGAATTGAGAGGTAGCAGGCAGCCTTCTTTCCACTGCACAGACTGAAAAAAGCATGTTTGAATAGACTAATCTGTAAGCCTTCTCCAAGTACAGATATGCTTGTGCTCACATTTCACCCTGGCACACACAGTAGACTTACAACAAGAGGTGGGTTTCTAAACACTGGACCTGCTTTGGAAAAGATATCTCTGCTGGACCATGGAAAAAAAAAGAGGCTCATCTCTCTTTTGTGGAATCCAATCGCTCTTCCAGTGATAGAATCCCCAGATGGTACACCTGCTTCTTTTCATGCTGGTGTTTTTTTTCTTTCTTGTAGARGAGGGGTCATTTCTGCAGGGAAAGAGACAGGGATTAACTTTTCCAAAAGAAAAGATAGGGACCTGGAGTTGTTCCTTGAAACCAACTCATATTAGCTTCAGGCTTAGTTCTCATTTTCTTATCCTCTTTTTCTTTCTGTATCACTTCCATCTCCTAGTCTGCGCTGAAGGAGAGCAGTTTAAAAACATGCAATTGGAGTGATTTTGTGCCCAAACAGGTGTGTGAGGGAGCGCATGTTGGTGTGTGTGCTTCACTTCAGTGCACAAGCCTGAGTGTCTTTATGCAGAAACACAGTGTTTTTTAATGTGTAAATTATGTGAACGTTTTTGCATTTATGTCTGTAATTTTTCAAATTATATGGAGGACCGAATCTGACATAATTAGAAATAAAAGTAGAAATATATAAATGGACCAATAAATAAATAAATACACTTAAAAAGCACCAATTAAATTATATGGAGGACCGAATCTGACATAATTAGAAATAAAAGTAGAAATATTTAAATGGACTAATAAATAAATAAATACACTTAAAAAGCACCAATTAAATTAAAAAAGAAGAACTTTACCACATTTGATAATTTAATTGACCTTCACATTGAATTTTCCAGCTTAGTTCCAATAAAATTAAAATTTTAGCAAATAATTAAAATTTTGCTGTATTTTAATACATAATTTTTGTTTTTCCTTTTACTTGTGGATGCATCAGTGTCTCTTATGATTATGTTTAATTATTTTTTAAATAAAATTTCCCACAATATTTTTATTTCCATGTGAGCTTTTTTTGTCTCCTGCTCCTTATGCATTTCTGCCTCATTATGCAAACAAGGTGGGCGGACCTTCGTAGGTCAGCTCCTCTCCTATTGGTCAACAGAGAGGAGGAAGCAGGATATATGTGCAGCTTTATTGTGCATACTCGTGCTGCCTCAGTTTACCTTAAAGTTTAAAGTTTAGTTGTAAACAAAAGCACAGGTAAGTGTTTTCTTCCTTGCCTTTTTTGCAACTAAAACTTAAACTTTATTTGCATAATGACCAATAGGAGAAGAGCTGAACCAAGAAGGACCGCCCACCTTTTTTGCAAAATGAGGCAGAAATGCACGAGGAAATGTAAATACAGGAGACAGAGAAATGTAAAAACACGTAACTAAAATGACTTGTGGAAAAAAAAATTAAATATAATCATTTAAGAGACACTGATGCATCCACAAGTAAAAGGAAACCAAAAACGTTTTTAAAAATAGTAAAATTTAAATTATGTGTTAAAATATGTAATTTCTTAGAACTTAGATGGAAAAATAAATATGAAGGTCAGTTAAATTATAAAACATCAAGTGAAGTTCTCCTTTTTAAATAAAATTGGTACATTTTAATTGTATTTATTTATTTATTTATTGGTCCATTTATATATTTCTGCTTTTATTTCTAATTATGTCAGATTCGGTCCTCCATACAGTTATGCATATTCTATAAAACCTATGGATATAATGTTACCTTTGTTTTAGACTTGGTACAGCAAAATTTTATCTGTGGATTTAAAAGGTGTTATGATTAATACTGTATAAGGACATTTTATTTTTCATCACCAAATCATGTGGTCATATTTGTTTTGMCGTGTTTGGGCAATCGGTCATGAAAACTCTCTTCATCTGAATGAATATGGGGTTCGTGCATACTGGGTTCACTGGTGCTACGTGGAAGCTGATTGGCTCTTAGGTCTGATTCTGCTCGAATCATGAGCTCCCATGAAGACATATTAACCTGGTCTGCATTTTATATCTCCAACAACTTGAGCAGACTCTTTTGACCAGACTCATTCAATAAATCACCACAAAAGACAATTCTCTTGTTTAAATTCTTTATTTTTTCATCATAATTTTGAAAACAACAACAACAACAACAACAACTCCTCGTTAATCAGTTTTATATTTTAACTTTTACAAAAAAAATTCTGTAACAGTTTTTATGATTTTCCGTTTAAATTACTTATTTTTTCTGTTGCAATGAGTAGCAGTTCTAGCAGGGTGGACCGGGTGCAAATTGACAGGACACACATAAGACATAGAAAACTATTTCAGAACATAAATTACATAACTTATTTTTCTTTAGTTCTTGTGCTACCCCCTACAAGTGAGCTTTTGAAAATTGAAACTTGCTACTGTTTGCAGTTTGTTTAATCTCAGAGGGGCTGATTTACTAAGATCCCAAATAARGAGCGCTAAATTGTTGTGCAAAGTAAAAAAAAAAATGCGTTTGTTATTAGTGGACATGGTGTGGAGGATCTACTAAGTTTGCGTGGGCAAAAATGATAACAGGTGCAGATGTGGTGAGGAACACTGTACAAGGATTTTATCTGGTCTGCGCTGAATTTTGGCCAGGTTTTGCCCTTCTGACATTTGGGAACATATACAAAATCTTTTTTTGCTATTAAATGCATTTTGTTGTGCATTTGGAGTCTCTAGGGGTCTCTCTTAAAAATAGTCCTCAAACTACAACCATCGCTTCTTCCTCGTCGGCCATGTTTATTTACTCATGTTTGACCTTCAGAGGTGTCGTTAGATTTCCCATCTGATATCTGAATGTTTGTAAGTAAAATCTGTTGGTGTGTGGTGTGTTTGTCTTTGCTGTGTGGCTGTACACCGCACACTGTAGGACCAAACATGTTGTATCCATTTTTTATTGTCATGTGTGTGGTCAGTCTTTGAAAATCAGCCGACAATTTTCAAATCTTGCCGTGTGAACCTGGCAAAAGGGGRTAAAGCAATCTGCATGTGTACATATCTTTGCTCCAGCTCCAAGCTTGCACAGTTGTGTAATTTCCCACGCGCTGAAAACAATTCATCTAAACACTGTTACAAAGTTTAAAGTGCTGCTTTTCTTGACCCCTCTCTGTCACTCATCACATATAGGCGGGAGTTTATTTTCTCTTCTCTTCGCTCCAATTAGCACTAAACAGCGTGCGTTGAAAAGCGACTGACTTTGTTGTGAAGTGTTCTAATAATTCTGCCTTTTTGACCTGTGGAAGATTCCAGCAGATGCCTGGGGCATCGTGTGTCTCAGTGGTCAAAGTAGGGGGACAGAAAATGAACATTGCTAACATGACYACATAGCAGACAAATTCCACATTTTTGTTTGTGACTGTAAGGTTACAGATGCTCTTCATTTGGTTTTAATGGTTTGCTTCTTTTGTTCTGTCCTCACCAAAGTCATGTTCAACACCATGCTTGATTAAAGGAGAACAGCAGCAGCGTCAGGCCTCATTCAAAGTTTTAAAAATGTGCTGCTTATTATTAGCCTCGTGATCTATGTGCCATGCATGCAAGAATGKACGTGTGTGCATGCACTGAACTAAATCGTGGGAGTCTTTACCCACACCACGTCTGACTGAAATCCATCTTCGTTCCTCCTCTGCCTCTTCACTGGAAGCTGTCATCTGCTTCTTTGATGCTAACTAATGACGGACCGAGCTACTCTCTGAAACCCTACTAAATATCATTCCTTGTGACTTGGGTTTCACCCTTGTTAGGAAGCCCTCATTCACCATGGTGTGCTCGTCTTTGAAGCGCATGCCCATCACAAACTAAATATTTCTTTTATGTAGCAAAAACACACCGTGACATGAAACGCAAAAACTGTTTATTGTGAATAAAACAGTTAATGAAAGTTGAATTTTACCCTTTTTATTAGGCTCAAAACAAGAACTGTGACAATTTAGGCACAGATTTTATAAAAATGTTCTTTTCTTTGCAATTGGAACAAGAATATGACCTAATTTTATAATTTTTTGTAATAAAAAATATATTTATACAATAGGTTTAGAATAAAAC
>NW_013952921.1:289837-304042 GCF_001266775.1 Austrofundulus limnaeus | reverse complement strand
GTATAAAATGTATTTATATTTGTGTACAAAGATTGTCAAAAAGCCTGTGTTTATAGGGTTATAAACAAAGTTCGTGTACTCAGRCCAGTAATATTTGGGGTCACAAGTTTTTGCCATGGATATTTTGTGGGTCAGAAGATAAAAAGTTTGGGAACCACTGCTGGAAATAATTTTGATTTCTCATTGTCACGCAACAAACAACAAAAAACAGGAAAAGAAACAAAAAGTTTCCTCCAACCGGAACCTGTTTGTTTCTTTTCTAGTTTTTACACTCGTTGGTTTGGGCCAAAAAGTATAAAACACTGTCCATCTTTCTACGATCACTCAAAAATCAGACATAATGGATTTAATTAATAAAAAATGATGCAAACTGTTTCCACTCAACTGAATTGAGTAGATGTAAGTAAGTATCTTTACTCAATTCAGTTGAGTGGAAACAGTTGACACTTTTTTTAATAAATCTTCTGTTTTTTGGGTGTAGGGTTTCAGGGAGCTGGTTCAGATCACCAGTTGGCTGAGCGGTGGGGTTCACTGCTAACAGGTCTCCAGTCCATCACAGGGTCTTATAAAGACAAACACAACAAAAACAACAAACATGACAGTTTGGAATCAGTTTAGAATTATTAGTTAACGGAACATGTCTGTAGGAGGAAACTGGAGGACCTGGGAAAACATTTATACATCATCAGATAGTGGAAATGCCGCAGTTGGCTTTGAACCAACAACTTGTGGACAGATGTGGACAGAGGAGAGGAGTTTGATTCTCTGGACTTTACCTGTGAAGCAGCAGCTCTGAGCACTGTTTCAGTCCGTCTTTAGTTCCGGACTGGTCACATCATGTCTGAAATCAGCAGGAATCAAACAGAGTGCAGCTTGAATATTTAGAATATAACCCAAGAATGATCTCTGATGAAGACTAAATCCTGCTGACTCTGACATTTTCAGCAACAGAGAAGCGTTTGAACAATCTCGCAGACCTGGCTCTTGACTTTGGCTCTCTTCTGTCTTTGAGCCACGACATAAGTGAAACGTGTACATCGTGTGAAAACAAACTGACACAATGTTAACCCAGGCGAGTCCTTGACTCAGAATGAAGCTCCAGCAGCAGCTGACTGCGTTTGTGTGATTCATGATCATGATATGTAGAATGCAGTTTGATCCTGTGAGAATACACTTCAAATACAATATGTCTTCGCTTGAAATGCACCTGAAAAATTAGAAACGTGCGAAACATTCTAGCTTGTCACAAAATGCAGTCAGAATGTCTGGAATTCACTCTGAATACTCAATGAAGACATAAAGATTTTTCATTCTAGTGTGAGGAAGGTTTGTTAGAAAGTGTTCATTTTGCCTGGTTCTGCTTGATTCCTCCTGATTAAAATAAGTATGATCAGAGCTTCAGGGAGAATTCTGCAGAAACTAAAGGATCTCACTGAGATACAACTGCTGGTGACTCGTTTGCAACTCAGAAGAGTGAGGAAAAATGACAACAACAATAATAATAATGATAATAATAATAATAATAACATGAAAACAAACAGTTCAGGGTGATTTTGAATTTTAGGACACACTTGACTCTATAGAGCGTTGTGACTCAGACACCTTTAGTTAGTCCTAATCACTGAATCAGTCTCTCTGTGGGTTTATATGTGCTGAAAATGGGTTTTTACTTCCTTTCATTCTTTTAAAGAATCTTGGAGAGGAAAAGGCAGGAGGATCCCTGCAACTTTGTTCAATTTATTCTTTTTTTTTAATCCTAGAAATGTTTGTAGATTTAAAATACTGCTGAGAGTCAAATATCATGCTGTGTGTGAAGGCTGGGTTTTATGCAAAACAATTTATACTTCTTTAAATTTAATTACCATGGATGTTTACAACAGGCTACATGCTTTCTAATGTGTGAAATTATGAAACACTGTCAGTTACTTTCATTAGTAAAAAAAACATGTATTTTTTGGGGGGGTGAGAAAGTTTTTTTATGAAACATTAAAAATGATTTGTTTTTGTCTTTTTTTCAGTTTGTTCTTCATCAGTATCAGTTTAATCTACTTTATTTCTAATGTCACACACACAAAAAAATTCATTTAAGAAAAAAGCAAAAAAATTGTAGCATTTCTTTAAAGAAATAAAAGACCATGTCACTAAAATAGCTCTAAATTGACAGAAATAAATGTTATTACTGAAAATCCAGAGTTTGGTTCATCAGACTCATTGTAAAAACAAAGCAAAGGAAACTGTTGTGTGCCATTGATATGCACTTTTACCAAATACTGTATATTCTATCATACATTTAAGTGACACAGCTTATCAGCCAATCACATGGCAGCAACTTAATACCTTTAATTCCGTTCAGTTTATTTATAGCGCCAAATCACAACAACTGTCATCTCAAGGCACTGTACACATTATACAAACGTATTACATCTGAGTTTAGATGTAAAAATTAAGAGTCATCCAGTTTTTTATGTTTCTAAGACATGCTTGTAGTTTAAGTGACTGATTAGATTAATCAGGTCTCATGGATAAATATAAATGAGTAACGTCAGCATAACAATGGAAATTTATCCCATGCTGTTTAATAACTTTACCTAATGGAAGCATATTTAAAGTGAAGAGGATTGGTCCAAGCACTGAAGCCTGAGGAACTCCATGACTAAATGTAAGATTCATTATTAACATTTACAAACTGGAATCTGTCAATTAAATAAGACTTAAACCATATTACTTTAATTATTGTGAAATACATATAAAAATCTACAATATACTGAGACATGATACTGAAAATGTAATAAATAGTATATTTATTCTGCAGACATGGCTGTACCAGGCCTCTAATGCTGGTGGGAGGGTGTTGTTTAATGTAAAACAACAAACAAGTAATTACCTAAAATAAATATTCAGTCTCATAACAAAATTATTGAGTCCAGAATATTACGCTTAGTTCTTTTTCTTCTTCTAAGATTATTTATATGGCGCTGTAGGGGATTTTGGGTATATTCTAAAAATTGATAATTTGTGAATATATTTAAATATATTATATTTAAATATATTATTCCTCGAGGCACCACGCTTTTAATTTGATCAAGGATTGACCCTGGAAAGAGACGAAAAACTGTAATTTTATTGTAATCAGTCTCAGAATAAATGTACCCAAAATGATTTTATGAGTTCTTGTCTTATCAGAACCAATAATATCTTTTATCAAGACACAAAAATGAGATTAGCTTATGTTGGCACGTTCTCCACGAGCCATTTATTTACAGATTAAATGTATTTACAACTATGGCGAGTCATGAATAAGTGATGACATGTTGAACCAGGTAAAAACTGAAAGGGTTTGCAATCACGAGTGAATAAAAAAACAAACAAACAATAAACAAATAAACAAATAAACAAAATAAACACTGAGAGGTGAGTTTTGCTTTTAGCTGTGGCTTTAACTAAGGGCGTTCTAGTTAATTAGGGAGAAAAATCGTTTAGTTTACCAAATCTCATACAAAGATAAAAATCCATTTAGTCTGAGCACCTGTGTGTCACCAGGACAAATGTTCACCTTTACCCTTTTGTTCTGCCTTGTGGGTACCAGGAGGGATGTCAGCAGTGGAAGGTCATCTCTGGGGTTCGTTCTCCAGACACACTGTATAAAATGAAATGTTGGATTTACTTAACCATGTTATGTTACCTGGTTCCACTTAACTGAGTTGAGTAAATTCAAAGCAATATACCAGTTTTTTAGCCAAAGAACATGAGTATGTTGCTTTGAATTTACTCAACTCAGTAAAGTGGAACCAGGTAACATAACATGGTTAAGTAAATCCAACATTTCATTTTTAGAGTGCAGGCTCTCCATGCAAGCTGGATATCAGGCGGTCTGCCTGATAAACTCAACTGGTCCCTTGGTCAGAGAAGGGGGTCACTCCCTGGTGACTCGTAGTCTGGTCCTCTAGGTGGCTGCAACACTTCTAAATTTGATTTCCACTTTGTAGAGAAAAACAAGCTAAAACGACGCATTGATTACCATTAGCTTATTTGACTTCTATAAAATCAAACTCAGATATTGAGCCGATATGAAACGGGAGCTATTCGATCAATCAGCGGGAGATGCAGGATGGCCCCATCCCACCAGCCATGGGGAGGGCAGGCAGGAAGGCCTCTGCCAAGCTGTTTCCTCTCTTCTGATGTTGAAAAACTCTCTTTAAAAATAATAAAAATGTTATCTCTTGTCCTGACTTTACAAACTTCCACTTGGCTGAGAGATAGTCACATGGGGTGTCACCCGCTTCACGGACATCACGGTTCTGCTGCTATAATGATTGAACAAACACAGATTGATGTGGTTACCTGTACAGTGATTAAATCAAGATATTATCACAGTGATTGAGTCATGATAGAAAAATGCATTGTTTCTTTTTCTTCTTTTTTTTTTATCAAACAACCAAACAACAGAAATTTACCCAGAACATAAACGGCCATTTTGAACACTTAAAAGGGATCTCACAACAGGGCGTAATCAATGGAAGGTTGCAGTTCCTGTTTATTTTAGCATTTGTAGACAGTGGAGGAAAAGGGTTAGGCCAGTGGAGAAAGCCATTGTTCTCTATAGATATGGCAGGAGGAGGAAGTATTGATTCAAAGTTCTTGAGTGGGACTGTTTTCTTACGTTCCTGCTACAGCGCCAAGTCACAACATATGTTGTCTCAGGGCACTGTACATAAAAAGAACAATCTAAAGAAGAAACCAGCAGGCTGCGTTGAATCACTTCATCACAGTCTCCCATCCTGAGTAAACGGTGGAGAGGAAAAACTCCCTGCTTAGTTAATTGCCTTCATTCTGCATACCTTTAAAATACCTTTACTACCTTTAAATTCCAATCCAGCTGTATTAAAAACAGCATCAGAGACCCCAGGACTTACCCCATTAACTGATACACTGTTATACACATTTACATTTATGAAACATTGTTATTGTCACTGGTATTTACTATTACTTTTTATTTATTACCAGAAACATCTCAAAATTTGAAATTATTTATGCCTGAGTCTCCCACCAAAAAAGTACACATATACAGTATATGACGAATGACTTAAACTGTGTGACAATATACCAGACTAACTGGAAGTAAATGTGTCATCTGTGTGAAAAATATGAAATAAATGGTAAATGGATTGAACTTATAGAGCGCTTTATCAAGTCCCTCCGTACCCCAAAGTGCTTTACAGTTACAGACATTCACCCATTCACCCTCACATTCATACACTGATGATGGCAAACTACACTGTAGCCACAGCCGCCCTGGGGTGCACTGACAGAGGTGGGGCTGCCATGTACCGGCGCCACCGGACCCTCTGACCACAGAAAAAATATTGATCAGACAAGGCATCACTAGACTAGGTATATTTTATTATTGTTGGCCAGTACAAACGTTCATATATAATTAAATATCACTATTGTGTGTACCTAAACATTACACATTCACATAATATTGAAAAACTTGCTCTGGTGGGTTGTTAAGCCACTAAAGGATGGTACAAAGCTGTAATTACAGTATGAATGTAACATTCTTACGTCCACAATCAACACATAGTAATGGCGGCGCTCTTTATGCAAGGCGTCCAATCATGAGTTTGATACTGCGTTCTCGCGAGAACACTGAAACAACGTGGTTGCTCATGCTGCTCAATCAAAGTGGGCGTGTCACAAGAGTAGGCGTTCCTAAAGCATAAACACTGTGGGCTACGAGGCCTACATGACGGTATCCTTAGATCCTGCTTGATCTCTTTACAGCCTGACCCTGACCCCAACACTAAGGTTAACCAGGAGAAATGTGACCCAACTGGGGTTCTCCAGAAAAAGGTGGTGCCGTACAGTAACGCCTCTTTTTTTGCTTGTCCAGTCAGGTGTGTTTCTTTAACGAAGTCCGATCAGACGTGTTGCTTTAGAATCACCTTTCCTTGTGACACGCCCACTTGCCCGCACTCGTCCGCAGAGACTCCTACTTGTGTTTTACCGAAGCGAACAAAATGATATTGAGTTTTTGAAAACGTGTGCAAAAAACAGCAGTCCTGCGTAATACCTGCTGTGTGGATAAAACTACAGCAGCAGGTTCTCACCGGAAGTAGCGGACTGTATTAATTACGGACCAATCTTGGTGGTGAGTTGAATGAGCACAGACTTTAAACGTCACCTGTGTTTAAATAGTCATGCACCTGTTCAAATGTCTTGCTAAAGTAACATGGTGTGGCACTGGTATGCGGGTAAGTTGATTGTTTTAGCTGAATAGGCTTAAATACTGAAGAAAAAGCGGACAGTGAGTTAGGCTATCATGTACAGAGGAATGAAGAAGCTAAAGCTAGCTAGCTGTCGTTTAAATGCTGCCGCGGCGGCTTAATTGTACGACTGTTTTTTTTTATGTAACTAAGAAAATAAAAAGATTAACACCACTTGGTGACAACGCATTCAATTTGAAATTCAACACATGTACAATTTATTAAATAAACCAGCATAGCATATATTAGCTGTTTGCTAACATGCTATCAATGCATCGGTGTAGTTTTGAAGCTGTGTCGTCGAGCGGTGCTAATGCGCGTGACTCTCCAGGAAATCAGCTGACATGGCAGATTTTGAAAATCCATAGTAAATATCCTTCATATTTTAAAACGCAGTGCATATTTTAGCACAGACTGTGCGTCATAAATATCATTTATTAATGAGGTTAGCTTTCATCTTAATTCATTGACCTTTTTTTATCTGTACTAGGGAAGAAAAGAGAAGCGTTAATGCTGAGAGCTGAATCAATTTAGAACATAAGTCTAAAATGACAGGAATATAAGCTTAAAGAACATTAGCTAACGTATAAAATCAGCAAAATAGGTGAAAACTGTACTGAAAGCAGTAAACCAGTAGCCTAAATTAACACAAATGTAGCTACAAGTTGAAGAATGGTAGCTAAAATATCAGAACAAAAGCTAAAAGTAGCAAAGAAGACAGCAAGTATGCTGAAGCAGCTTACCAAGAATTTTTTTATAGAGTGGAGGGGGTTTAAATGCATTAACTCTGCATTTTAAATGAAATTAATATTTATATAATATATAAGTTATAAAAATCAGAATTCAGAAAGCACACTATATATTTGAATAGTTTTGGGACCTGGTAAAGAGTATATTCTTTTTTAAAATATGTCCTGATATACACTGCTCAAAAAAATAAAGGGAACACTTAAACAACGCACGCTAACTCCCGATCTTAATCAATGAAATATTCGCATTGAGTACTTTGTTCTGTAGAGTTGAATGTGCTTCACAACAGTTTGATTTACTTGGACTTAGCGTGCGTTAAGTGTTCCCTTTATTTTTTTTTGAGCAGTGTATAAAAAGCAGAACTGAAAGAGTGCAGACTTTCTTTCTCTAGAGGAAATTTCTTTAATACAAAATTGTATTTTAGGATGTATAGAATAACCACAAACCAGTGTTAATGCAAACTGATAGAGGTTTAAAATGGAATTTTGATCTTTGACCATTGTGGAAAATGAGTCACATTGTAGAATTAGAGTCTTAATTCATATATGAAAGCTTCTACAAATAATGCAGTTTAGAAATGTGTAACTACATCACTTTTAAACTTTGTGCCAAATAATTTCTGCTCGTCCCTTTAAGGTGTTTTGGAGAGCCATGAATGACTTTGCAGTCCTCAACACAGGGAGGAAGATGCCCCTGATTGGACTGGGAACATGGAAGAGTGAACCAGGAAAGGTAGAGGCTAACAAGTAGCAAACAGAACATCCCACTGATGGGAAAATAAATATGTTGTTATGGAATGGCTGTTTATGGTACGAGATGAGAATTGTGGCTGCCATCTTGTGGGCGTGATCATGCAATAATTAAGTACTTCACACGTCTATTTAGTGAATCCAGAGCTCTGCTGTCAGTGTATGTTGTTACTTTGACTGAGACTAAAAACTTACTTGTTCTTACATGTTGAATATTAAATTAGATCAACAAGGTAGACATTTGATTAGGATAAATTAGTAGGATATAAACGGTAGGGCTGAAACTAATGACTATTGTGATAGTCGACTAATCTGCAATTATTTTTCCAATTAGTCGAATAGTCAACGATTATTTTTGTCATGACTTCCATCTAAGCTTCCTGTGGGTGCACCTCCTGTTCTAGCTCCAGTGCACATCTCATCTCACCTGTTCATACCTGTCAGTGTCACCCTGTTGTCCAGTGTCTCTACCGTAACATTGCTGCAAGTCCTAAATAAACTAAGAGCAATGACTTTGGTCAAAGTGACGTTCAGATTCATAAAAATAATCCACCCTGTTTGAAATCTTGCTGGATGTGACAAGTCAAAAATTATAAGACTTCAACGCCATCAAAAAAATGGGATAAGATGAGACAGGACAGAATATTAGTGTTTAATAATATATTAGCTAGGGGTGCACCGATAGATCGGCCCAATTTCCTTAATTTTAGGTGATCAGCGATAGACCGATTTTTGCATGAGAAAATAATTTTTTCTGCCGATTTGACCTACTTTCGCAAAGGTTGGAAAATCAGCTGCCTGCCCACTTTTCCTCTGCTGTATGCTGTGAGAGAGGGCTGACAGACCCGCCCACCGAGTCACGTCGTCTGCACATGCGTTGTTCAGTTCACTCGTAGTCGGAGCAGGCGTTATGTCGCTGGTTTGGCGGTATTATACTGTTAAAGAAAACGATAAAAGGTAGCTATTTGCAATATATGTAAGACTGAAGTATGTCGGGGTGGAGACAAAATCAGATCCTTCAATACTACAAACCTCGTTCGCCATTTAAGGAACCACCACGCCGCTGAGTATGCAGCGTTTGAAGAATGCAATCAAGCTAAGGCTAAAGCTAAAGCTAGTAGAAGCACAGAGCCAGCAGGCCCGATGTTAGCTCTTCTTACCGTTTTCAGTCGTCGAGGATCAAGGTTTCAGATGCAGCACTTGAACCCACGATATAATCTGCCGAGTCGAAGATACTTTTCCGACGTTGCATTACCGGAGTTGTTTGATCAAGTTTTGAAACACACGCGCAGCCTGCTAGCCGACGCTGAACAGCTCAGCTCAACAGACATCTGGACTTCTGATGTAAGTTTAATGTCCATGTTGAGTCTCACTGCGCAGTGGATTGACGAACAATTTGAACGTCAGGTGAGTTTGAAATACACACATTATTGATGAATGAATGTATCTCATTTTTACAGTAAAACTGATCCATTTATGTTTTCATTATTTTACAGAAAATGGTGTGAAGGACAGTTAACCAACCCCTCACTTGACCTTAAAACCCCCTCAATAAACCCCCCACAACAACCCATGTGAAGACCATCTCCCTGAAGGATGATTCGAATAGAGAAAGTGAGTATCAATATGTCACTTCTAGTGTGTGGCCCGGCCCTTTGTTTATTTTTCTGTACTTGGCCCTCATTAAAAAAAGTTTGGACACCCCTGTTCTACACAAAATGACTTTTAACCTACTACTATATTTCTGTGAACATTTAAATTAAAATTTGTATTTTATCAAAATGTTTTTTTTTTTGTTTTGTTTTTTACGTGCAGGTCAAAAAAATGTGTGATGTTTATAAAACACAGTGATTGACACGTTTTTCTTTCTTTATGCAAAACAAGGTACAAGAATCACTACTTCTCAGCACAGGTGAGAGATGAGATGAAACAGCTCCTTTTGGCCAAACTTGCAGAGAGGGAGACCAGATGCACACCTGTGGATGAAGAGCCTGTTGGAGGATCATCAGCTGAACTGGGACCTCCTGACACAGATGCTCCTACAGCCAAAAGGTTCAGTCTACTGTTTGCAGTACACAAAGAAATCCTGCAGGAGAACATAAATAAGGAGCAACAGCTGGCCAGCCCTTCAGCCATGCAGGTACAGAACTACTTTTCTGAGGTTCCCATCGACAGGAACCAGGACCCAATTTGTATTGTTTTAAATGTATTGTTCAATATTTTTCAATAAAATAAGATTGGAACGTTGAAGACGTATTGTGACCTTATAACACCTGACTGTGTTGGTTGTAAATCGGTATCGAACAAAATCGGAATTGGCAGGTCAGACTTTTAAAGATCGGAAATCGGAGATCGGCAAGAAAACTGCAATCGGTGCACCCCTAATATTAGCATATATTTAGTGATTTAATATAAAGTGTTAGCATATCTGATAGCTCTGCTTCCAACAAACACTGTTTTCTGATGGTAAACTAATCATTGCAGCCCCAATAAACGGCTACAATTCCAATGAAGTTGATAAGTTGTAAAACCTAAATAGAATAACAACGTTTGCAAATCTTTTTTAACCTACATCAATTGAAGACACTACACAGACGAGATCATTAATGTTCAAACGGATCAGCTTTATTATTTTTATTACTTTTTTGTAAATATTCACTCGTTTTGAATTTGATCCCTGCAACACGCTCTAAAAAAGCTGGGAGAGGGGCAACAAAAGAGAGCATCCACAAAAGGCTCAGCCATTCACAAGCAAGTACGGGGCGAGGTTCACCACTTTGTAAACAACTACGTGAACAAATAGTTCAACAGTTTCTCATCATAGAATTTCAAAAGATTTAGGGGTTTGTTGTTATTTGTTTTACACAACGTCCCAAAAACTGTATTTTCCAAACAATAAGTTTCTTTGGAGTATAATCCACATCAGTCAAAAAATATGTCATGAAGAGGGGAAAAAAACTTTATATAAACGTCACGCCTGACTATAAGCAGCAGGACCAGCCAAACTTTGAGAAAAAAAAGGTTTGATTTATAGTCTGGAAAATATGGAACTTAAGTTTACTAAATCTATTAAAGGGATCCATGATTAGTTGTAACATAAGACTTTATTTGATAAACATATATTTTAACTGTAAAATAAAGACTGTAAAAATACTGTAGGCTGTTTAGTTTTCATATTTTTTCAAAATATATTTTAACATGGACGGAGCCATTTTATTTACATGCAAAGCATTCTGGGTAAATGATGACGTGGATAGGTCCTCGGTGTGAGTGAGCTATATCCACCCTGAAGGTTAATCTTGGACAATATCTGATGATCGACTCTTTTAAATGAAACCAGAGAGCGTTGACAGAGAGGAGAAGGTAGAAATGACTCAGCCTGTAACTGAAAATATGGATGGAGGACAACAGAGCTGCTTCATGGAAGAAGAACCTCAGCTTAGCCTGTTAGCCTTTGGCTAGCGCTGACGGTATTGCCTTATATGTATTAGCTCAGTGCTAGCGCGACAAACAAACTAAACTGAGGTCCTCCATCCATATTTTCAGTTGCAGACTGAGTCATTCTTGCATTCCCCTCTCTGTCATGTGGATGGAGGACCTCAGTGACGAGAGGAGAATGTGTAGCGCTGAGCTAATACATTCTGTATATATGGTGATAACATTGGGGCTAATGTTCAAGCTAACAGGCTAAGATGGGGTTCTTCTTCCATGAAGCAGCTCTGTTGTCCTCCATCCATATTTTCACTTAGTCATTTCTACCTTCTCCTCTCTGTCAACGCTCTCTGGTTTCATTTAAGAGTCGATCATCAGATATTGTCCAAGATTAACCTTCAGGGTGGATATAGCTCGCTAGCAGCCTTGCACCAAGGACCTACCCACGTCCTAATTTACCCAGAATGCTTTGTGTGTAAATAAAATGGCCCCATCTGTGTAATATATTTTTAAACTTTAGTTTAAAAATGATAAAAACTGAACATCCTACAGTATTTTACAGTCTTTATTTTACAGTTAAAATGTTTATTAAATGGAGTCTAATGTTACAAGTAATCATGGATCCCTTTAAAAGGTGACAGATAAAAATGTGGTACAGTTTTGTTTGCCTTTAATTCTCAGGAGCTTCTGTTTAGTTTTACAAGTGATGGCGGTAACCTTTCACGTGATTGTTAAATGAAAACGGTTGTCCTCACTGGACCTGGCCTTTCACAGGTAAAACAAGCTGTGGTGTGGGCGTTGGAGGCCGGCTATCGTCACTTGGACTGTGCTTCCATCTACGCAAATGAGACCGAGGTGGGAGATGCTCTGCAGGAGGTGCTCGGGTCTGACAAGGTAAAACTGCTCCGCCTCATTACAGCTGAGTGTTTCCTGACATATTTAATGACTTGTGATGTGAATTGAAGGTGAGATCATAGATTTGTTCAGGCCAGTGAGGAAATGTGAGGGGTTTTTGCTTCTCTCTAAAGAACGGCCTCTCTCGGTCACTCTGTTTGTTCTTTATCAGTCCCTGAGGAGGGAGGATGTGTTCATCACCTCTAAGCTGTGGAACACCTGCCATCAAGCAGAGGATGTGGAGCCAGCCCTCCTGAAGACTCTGAAGGACTTGAAACTGGACTACCTGGACCTCTACCTCATGCACTGGCCTTATGCCTTCCAGTGAGCAGAGCCTCCATGGAGGTCTAAGAATATCATCACTTGTTGGAGAAAATTAGCTGTAGTTGTCAGAACAAGTGATAATTTACTGAATTATAATCCCCCAAACAATGAAA
Organism: Austrofundulus limnaeus; assembly: GCF_001266775.1. Classification (NCBI taxonomy): domain Eukaryota; kingdom Metazoa; phylum Chordata; class Actinopteri; order Cyprinodontiformes; family Rivulidae; genus Austrofundulus; species Austrofundulus limnaeus. The sequence goes on along the minus strand of NW_013952921.1, from coordinate 291,514 downwards.
TCTTTTTTATTTTTCATCTAAAAGTTTAGTGTTTTGCTAAGCATGTAATTAGTGTCAGTAATGTTTGTTTTATTTGTGTGAATGCTAAGTCTGAGTGTTTAGCTACTGTTTTTAAAGCTTTTAGTTGCTGCTTTGCTGATTTTAGTGTTTAATTAATGGTGTTTTTAAAGCTACTGCTTGTAGCATCCATTCAACTGATTTTAGCTTCTGCTCGTTTACACCTTTAAATCTGCTCATTCAGCTTTTCTTGTTCTTTTTAGCTTCCTTTTTGTTTATTTTAACTGACAGTTTCGTCTTCTGATATTGCGTAAAAAATGTTAAAACTTACCTCTTGAACATAAACCCTTATTACATAAACTGTCCTCGCCTTCCTTTGGCTAGACGAGGAAACGTTCCTTTCCCCAGAAAAGAGGACGGCACCTTGTTGTATGACGACACCGACTACAAGCTGACCTGGGCCGCCATGGAGAAACTGGTGGAGAAGGGTCTTGTTCGGTCCATCGGACTGTCCAACTTCAACAGCAGGCAGATCGATGACATCCTGTCTGTGGCCAGGATTAAACCCACTGTTCTTCAGGTACACCGTGTTTGTGATGATGGTGATGATGGTAATGGTGATGATGGACGGTGGATCTGAGCTGACCCTGGCATGTCTTTGTGTGCTTATGGCAGGTAGAGAGCCACCCGTACCTGGCCCAGGTGGAGCTGCTGGCCCACTGTCGGGATCAGGGTCTGGTGATGACGGCATATAGTCCTCTGGGGTCTCCTGATAGGGCCTGGAAACATCCAGACGAACCTGTCCTGCTCCAAGAACCAGTTATTGCCTCACTTGCAGAGAAATATAAAATGTCACCTGCTCAGATCATCCTAAGGTGAGTTTTCAGATCATGCTGCAGCCTGTATTACGTTGGTTCTATTCTGTGAGGAGGAAAAAAATACAAGTGACGAAAATAAGTTTTTTTTAATAAAGTGACCTCTGTACCTGCTTTGGGTTTCATGAACATGAACTTATGTGATGCTTAAAATGACGTGTTCCAGGTGGCAGACACAACGAGGAGTGGTAACAATTCCCAAGAGTGTGACAAAATCTCGCATCCAGGAGAACATTCAGGTTAGGAGAAATGCTTTGCTTTTACATCAAAACTATTGCATTTTTTTTGTATTTTTTATTATAATACCTATAAAATAACAATCATTAAGTCTTGTCTGATAATATTTAGGTAGCAGTAGTTATAGGATTTACATTTCTGTCAAATAAAAGCAAACGTTTTTTTCTTTAACACTAATCTGTCAGAATCTCATCCCTGCTCAGGCCTATCTGCAAGAAACAAGGGATTATAGTTTAGATTACATTGAGTGTGTCATCGAGGTGAAGGGTTGATTCTGGTTTGTTGTCAGGTGTTTGACTTCACTCTGGAAGCAGAAGAAATGAAAAGCATCACAGCTCTGAATAGAGGCTGGCGCTACATTGTCCCAATGATTGAAGTAAGTTAACTCTGGGATCTGTTGTGTGTTTAGATCTGCATTCACGTTGTTATATTTTACTTTTACCAGCTAGAAGAAGACTACCTTTTGTAAAAGACTTGAAAAAATACTTAGAAATCTGAAATTAAAGGAACAGTGTGTAGGATTTGTTGTTTTCAGCGACATCTAGTGGTTGAGTGGTTGAATCATCCT
>NW_013952921.1:285149-288837 GCF_001266775.1 Austrofundulus limnaeus | reverse complement strand
CCTTGGAGCTTGTGATCAGAGCCCAGTCGTCTAGATATGCTAACAGACGGACCCCCCTTTCCCTGAGAGGAGTCAACACAGCTTCTACGCAGACCAGATTGGCAGGTGCACAGGTGCTCACAATGAACGGTGATGTGCAGGTGGTGCTCCGTCGACAGCAAAAGCAGGATAAAAACAATGGAAAGACAGGCTACACACCAAGATTTAAGGTAAAAAGTAAAAGGTCCTTTAATAAAAGAATGGACCAGCCATTAAATGAGTTGCCTACCGGCAACTCATTTAATGGCTGGTCCATTCTTTTATTAAAGGACCTTTTACTTTTTACCTTAAATCTTGGTGTGTAGCCTGTCTTTCCATTGTTTTTATCCTGCTTTTGCTGTCGACGGAGCACCACCTGCACATCACCGTTCATTGTGAGCACCTGTGCACCTGCCAATCTGGTCTGTATTTAATTTAAAGACCTCTGCAGGGCCCCTGGTATACTGTCAGTCAGGGGTCTTTGTAGCAGCTCGTTCTTCTATAACTGATTGAGTTTGTCAGCATTTATGGGTTTTTGTTTGTCCACTTGCCTCCTTAAAGTGTCTGTGATATATATATATCCTTTTAAATACAAAGAATCAAAGAAAACATCTTAAAATTTAAGAAACTTGGTGCAAGATTTTATCCATTTTGTCACTTGACTCAGCCAAAGTGAAACAGGAAGTGACATCATAGGGGAACTCTTTAAGAAAATGAACTCTGTGGTCTTTGTTTATTAAAACAAAATTATTTGAACTCTGACTCTTAAGTGATCCAAAATAATCTAAAGAAACATCAGATTCTTCTCTACAGTCTGTTAGTCATTGTAACAAACTGCAGACATTCCCTCTTGACATCACTTCCTGTTATTTCACATGCAAATATCTCAACAACTGTTCATCTCAGCAGCATAAACCTTTTTTCCCCAATATGTTATCAGTGTTATCTTTCCATAAATGAATTCATATTTAATACAAAGATTTGATGTCACAGGCACTTTATGGATTGACCACAAGGTCTTTATAGGATAAATGTACTAATTAACTATAAAATTGTTCTGTTTGAGTTTACTCAGTAGTTTTACAGATATATTAATATGAAATTCTGAAATATGTGTCCTTATTCCATATAAACAATCAACTCTGAAAACACAGAAGCTCCAGTCACAAGATTAACCTAAATTAGGCTGGATAAATGTTGGAATCAGATTAGCATAAAATCTCAGATGTTTAAGTGTAAATATAAAAATCTGCTGCTAAATGTGAAAGGAAAAAAGAAACAACTCAGTTATCAGCAGGGTGATGGAACACCATTAAAACAGAAGGAAGCATAACACATCAAAACTTTTGCACTTCTCCATCTCAAAAGGCTCTTCCATGACTGTTGCTGTTGTTCCTATTTTAATAACTACAGTAACTCTTGTTATGAGTGGAAATGTTCAGGGTAATAAGTTTATGTTCATGACAACACTTCATCTGATCACTCCTCATAACATTCTGGTGTTCATCACTCAAACAGCAACACTCAGTATTTAAATGAGTCCCAGCTGTGGCTGATCACTGGTTCTGGTTCTGCATGTTGCAGGTGGAGGGAAAGCGTGTTCCCAGAGACGCAGGACATCGTTACTACCCCTTTAACGAGCCCTACTGATGACGCCACACTAAAGCCTGACTTTGTGCCTTTATTTTACACTTTTCAACACATCGCTGATCAATGTTCTTATGATTTGTTTATTCCTGCACTTATCGTGTGACTGTAATCATATACGTTCTTTTTAAATAAACATTTTGCTACTTCTGATTAAGGACTGTTATTTTACCACCTGTATGTTGTACTGTACTGCACACCTGTGGGATTAAACTGAGTGATGGTAACAGACTCTGAACTAAACCTGCCCACAGGCAGGTTTTCTTTAAAGGGATCCCTGATTTGTTTTAACATTAGACTTTATATGATAAACATGTACTTTAACTGTAAAATAAAGACTGTAAAAATACTGTAGAATGTTCAGTTTTTTAAAAATTTAAACTAAAAGTTAAAAAATATATTACATGGACGGGGCCATTTTATTTACATGCAAAGCATTCTGGGTAAATGATGACATCAACTAGGTCATCGGTGCGAGGCTGCTTGCGAACTATATCCACCCTGAAGGTTAATCTTGGACAATATCTGACGATCGACTCTTAAATGAAACCAGAGAGGAGAAGGTAGAAATGACTCAGCCTGTAACTGAAAATATAGATGGAGGACAACAGAGCTGCTTCATGGAAGAACCTCAGCTTAGCCTGTTAGCCTTTGGCATTAGCCCAGACGCTATCACCATATATATGTATTAGCTCAGCGCTACACATTCTCCTCTCGTCATTGAGGTCCTCCATCCACAACAGAGAGGGGAACGCAAGAATGACTCAGTCTGCAACTGAAAATAAGGATGGAGGACCTCAGTTTAGCTTGTTTGTCGCACTAGCGCCGAGCTAATACATATAAGGCAATATAGTGTGAGGGCTAGCGCGAAGGCTAACAGGCTAAGCTGAGGTTCTTCCATGAAGCAGCTCTGTTGTCCTCCATCCATATTTTCAGTTACAGGCTGAGTCATTTCTACCTTCTCCTCTCTGTCAACGCTCTCTGGTTTCATTTAAAAGAGYCRATCATCAGATATTGTCCAAGATTAACCTTCAGGGTGGATATAGCTCTCTAGTAGCCTCGCACCAATGACCTAGTTGATGTCATCATTTACCCAGAACAGCCTACAGTACTTTTACAGTCTTTATTTTACAGTTAAAATAAATGTTTATCAAATAAAATTTAATGTTACAACTAATTGTGGATCCCTTTAAGAAACTCGTGAGTTTCTATCAGGTCCCTCCTATTACAAGTACACTGTCCAACCCAAGACCTTTTACTGATATCAGATCCAGATCATTTGGAGAAGGTTGGTATAGGATTTTTAGTTTGATCTGTATTCATCTGATTAATTTGTCTGGGTAACATTCTCCAGTCACATGTATTCAATATAACGCTACAAAACACTGATAATTTATAAAACCTCCAAAATCAACAGAAAAAATAATAAATCACGTGTATTTGGTCCATTTAATTTATTAGAAGCCTAGATTCGCAAAAGTTTGAATTAAAAAAAGTTTTTCTAACAATGAAACATTCACCTGGATTTGCACAGGTGTTCAGCCCGTAGTGAGGATCCAGTTTCCTGTCCAGTAACTATGATCCTGGAGTTTCTTCAGTTTCTCCTAGACGAGGGCCGCTCTCCCTCAACGCTTAAAGTGCTACTGATGGCGGTACAGTGGGGAGCCTTGGTTTCTCTTTTCCTGCGTGGTGCTCGTAGGCTGTGTCCACCATCAAAACCATGGGCCCCAGTCTGGCATTTGCCCTTGGTGCTTGAAGCCCTCTGCCACCCTCCATTTGAGCCTCTATCGCAAGCTGGCCTTAAGTGGCTCTCATGTAAGACTTCTTTCCTGTTGGCAATTGCCTCAGCTAAGAGGGCTGGTGAGCTACACACTCCTTCTGTTAGTCCTTCGTGCCTCAGATGGGAACTGTATGGCTCTGGTGACCACCAGTAGCAGAACCACACTTTCCACAGAACAAGTGTGCCAACTCCTCAAACTGTGCCTGGAATCAACCTACTTCACGTACGGGGGGCAATATTATA
>NW_013952921.1:281121-282253 GCF_001266775.1 Austrofundulus limnaeus | reverse complement strand
ACATTTATCCATTTTAAATACACTAACCTCACTCCTTTGTAACAACTAAGTAGTGCTGGGCGGTATACCGTTTTGTACCGAAAACCGGTTTTTATTTTTGTTATGATATGACTTTTCTGAATACCGGTGTAAATAGCCTGAACACGTGCCGAACATTTCATCACGACTGCCAGTGAACTGTTTCCCTGGGGACATGTTTCCTTGCAGCACCGCTAAGCGCATTAGCATACTAAAGTTATTGTTGGGACAACTGGCGGTGGGTGGTGTTTCAGCGGCTTATATGGTCTGACGTAAAAAAAAAATCCCGTTTTCACCATCGTTGAATAGTAAACAACTCTTCAGTGATGTGCACGGTTAGATTTAACGCGCTACGTTATAATGGAGACGTTATTGCATGGAGACTCTTCCGTGCTTCTATTGTGAAAAGCCTGGGGGGAAGTAGTTTTGTAGTGTAGCTGAGATGACTGGTGTGTAAGGTGAGTCGTCCTTTTAAGTTTTATTAACACATAACGATAGACCAGGTAATGATTTTTTCTCAACCCTTCACTAACGGACCTAAATGCATGATTACTGTCTACAACCAGGCGAAGAAGAAAATACGTACAAGAGGAGGGAAACAGTGATACAGAGGTACAGTAAAAGAAAAAAGTCAATAAGCAAAGTTTGTACATTTTATTATCAGCTGAGCCGTGAGGAAAAAAAATACCTTGAAATACAGTGAAACCGGTGTAAGTGTTGAAAATACCTTGATATAAAATTTGGGTCATACCGCCCAGCTCTACAACTAAGGCAAAAATGGAATTAATTCAGAAAATCTTTTCAGGACCCCATCTTGATGTTTCGGGACCCCACTTTGGGTCCCGACCCGAACTTTGGGAAACACTGCTTTATACAACACTGAGCATATCACAGATTTGGGAATTGTATTATGGATTATTATTATTGTCATCCAAACAAATATAATATTGTGATAAAGCTGAAAATTTGCACTCCTAAAACAACTTTATGTAAACATCTGATCAAATGTAATTATAAAAGAAAAAATACTAAAATCCAAACATCTTTAGTGAAATTTGCCTTTAAAACTCCTCACATCCTTCCTCGTTTAGAGCTGTGTCACAATAAACTAGAA
>NW_013952921.1:278497-280121 GCF_001266775.1 Austrofundulus limnaeus | reverse complement strand
CAGCCCTTTAAGAAGAATCTTGTCTGCCATCTGCTGGACACTTTTTGTTGTGCTCATATTTAGACATCTTATTTTGCAAATGCTGCCTTTTTGAAATTTGGAATGCTTGATTGTCTTTGTGTCTATGGTTACGTTCACACTGCAGGTCTTAATGCTCAGTTCCCATTTTTTGAAAAAATCCGATCTTTTTGTGTGAACCTTCACATTACATTTTAAACGTGACCTGCATCAGACCCTCGTGTGAACGCTCCACAGCACTGATGTGACACGCATGCGCAGTAAAAGACGTGACGTCTCATCAGCCGGCTTGTTTGTTTACAGAGCTAGCATGGATGCTACATATTACTCATTGAATCAGAAGTTGTTTAATCAGAGCTGATTAAATAATTATCTGACATGCTTCTTTAGTTCAATGTTTATATCTGAACCTGCCTCTGATCGGGATGCTCCAGTGAAGCTTTTTTTTTGAACGAAACTACGAGCTGGAAAAAAGTATCGACTGAGTAGCTAACTTTAGGATCGATACTCTCCGCGACCCAGGCTGGACATCGTTATTTTCATACTATCTACGTGGAAAATGAAAAGTAAAAAGATGAAGCAACTGGACTTGTGTTTTGGAGCTGTAAACACATGGAGCTGCAGATTTAAACAACTTGAGGTTAGTGTCTTATCGATCCTTCACCCCCTCCTCCTGATGAAAATGTCAGATGAAAAGTGACATGAGCGTTCACACTGCAGTCACTTTGAAAACATCAGATATGTATCAGATTTAAAACCACATACTGAAACGGCCTGGGTCGGATTTGAAAAAATCGGATTTGTCTCGTTCAGACTGTCATAAAAAAATCGGACATGAGTCAGATGGGTCAAAAAAATCGGATTTGGGTCGGATGGGTCAAAAAAATCGGATTTGGGTCGGATTTGCCTGCAGTGTGAACGTAGCCTTTGGTGTATAATGATGTGATTGTGATGCTGTATTTCTGAGTGTTTTATGTGCTGCAGAACAGGAATCTGCTGTAAAACAGCAATTATGCTGAGTCCGGCTTGATTTTCAGTAATCTTTTCCTGTCAAATCAATAAATCAAATCAAATCAATTGATGCTGTTGTTAATTTATGGCACAGCTGTGGCTGCAGTCGAGAAAACTTGTTAAATGTGTTGCTTGAGTGATGACTTTAATTCTGGCTTTGTGAGACACCTGTCTGTGGGCCAGCTGAGACACCTGTCTGTGGTGCAGCAGCATTTTGTTCTGCGTTTCTGTGTATTATTGGTGGTTTTTGTAGCCATGGCTTCGTGTCAAGTTGTACAGATTGTCTGTAAATTAGACGGGTTTCTCCCTGTTTTGCATACAGACCTATAGATTTTTTTATTAATATAAACGAATTGAAGGGGCAATATATAAAATCAACTTTTTGAGTTTTATATCATGTTATAATGTTACACTTTCATAAAAAACATGCCCAAAGGCTTGCTTTGACTCATTCATGCATGTTTGAGAAATCCTGCTGCATTTTTAGGAAGCCATGCAGAGGAGGAAAACGGCAGGTGGGGACTAGAAAAGCCTCTTGGTAACAGAAACGCCACTGGGACGTGTCTTTAAGCCGAACTTCCTCATGGCAGAGCGC
>NW_013952921.1:276115-277497 GCF_001266775.1 Austrofundulus limnaeus | reverse complement strand
TTGAGAATCTTTGGGATGTGCTGGAGAAGGTCAGGCTCTACCATCACCAATACAAGATAAATGCTACACTGGATAGAAATAAATCGTGTGACATCGTAAAAGTTTGTTGAAACAATGCCACAGCAAATTTGTGCCGTAATCAAAGCTAAAGGCATGTTTTTTTAATTTTAATTTTTGTTTTGTTTTTTGGTGGTTTATTTTTTGGCCAGGCAGTGTACATAAAAGGGCTCTACAACCTTATTTTAGAATTTAAGGCATTTTTGTCTAAATCCCAGATGACAATAATTAGGGCATTTAGCTGTTCAAAGTTTATCAACCTAAGATAAGCATTGCTGTAGCTGAAATGTGTGTTGCCTGATAGCACTGTGCAGTTTGGATTTATTCAACCAGAACACTGAGCAGATAGCAGCTTTTCAAGCTCAGGCACACAAAGAACTAGTATTTCTTGAAATCCTTTTGAAAATAGGTCTGGGATGTTAAATAGCTTTCAATGAAGAGTTGGAATGCAGCATAAGCTGAGAAATGTGAACATTTCACACAATGGTACTTCTGGGGCCATATCTGGGTCACAAACCTTTTACTGTAGATGAAGCACATGACCTGGTTATTTGCAGAAGTGTCAACTTCAAGAAACGTAATTTTTACTCTTTCTAGACACAGATAATGGTTTATGGGAACAGAAAGTTGAAAAATATTTGACATATACCGGTATTTGCAGTGATGGCTCTGCAGGCTTAGAACATTTTTAGTCAGATTGGTAATTTAGCTTAGCAAAATTAACATTATGTGCATGGGTTTTCATAATACCTAATGCCAAGTTCACAGAGAAAGATTTTTGGCCAAATTCTGCCTTTTGGAAATTTTAAGGATGCTCCAATAATTGTGATGGCCCTAAATATAATTTTAGAAGATATTCCTGCCATGTATGGTGTGATCTAGTTAGCTCTGAAGGACGTCAGGACCACTCTGATTGCAAATCTTGGATTTTCAACGTGGATTGTCTTGGCCCAACATCCCAGCGTGTGGTGTTTCCCGAGGACACATGCGCATCCAGCCTGTTGAATGTGATGTGTAGCCAATCAAAAAGTGAGGTAATGTATCCATGGAGGGGAATCCAAAATAAAGAATAACGGCCATTGTTCACCAGAAAGTCCACTGGACTTTGGAGATTTTTCTCTCTTAAAAATAGTCCACAAACTATGGCCATTGCTTCTTCCTTGTCTGCAATGTTTATTTACTGCAAACTCTCATTTGATCTTGAGAGGTCTTGCGAGTTTTCCCATCTGATACAACGGGTAAAATAAGTATTGAACATGTCAACATTTTTCTCAGTAAATATATTACTAGAGGTGCTAATGACATGAAATTTTCACCAGATGTCG
>NW_013952921.1:263683-271965 GCF_001266775.1 Austrofundulus limnaeus | reverse complement strand
ATATAATACTGTATATTCTTATATAAGCTGCATGCACCAAACCCTGCCATAAACATAGGAAAAGGACAAAAAAGCAGCAGAAATAGCAATCCTCAACAACTGTTTATCACCATGAGCCAAAAGTCTGTTTAAACAAATCACCTCCTCAAACTGCAGCAACATGTGCAATGCTGTAAATGTCAAATGATGTGCCTCTAGTCAGTAATATTCAGCACATTAGGACTTGCAACCTGTTCAGGGTGTACCCCAACCCTTGCACAGTGACTGCTGGATACAGGCACCATTGACCCCTGTGATCCTGAAACGAATAAGCGGGTATAGATAATGGATGGATGGATGTATGGATGGATGGATGGATGGATGGATGACTCAAATTAACACTGGAATATACTCTGAACTCAGAGTCGAATATCTGCTTTAAATTAGCTTTTGCTAAGTTACTTTGTGCACAAGGGCTTTATAAATAGGGCACCTAAATAATTTAAGTGATTTTGAAGTTCTGCTCCATGCCTCTTTTGGCTCCATGCTGCTTGTTTCATTTCTAGATTCGTACATGTGAGCGGGAACTGTCCGGCTTCACCTGTGATTTATGAAAGACTCAAGGGAATCTAAAGACGGACTGTCCGTGCGGTCATTTCACGGAACTGGCTTGTGTATTCTGACGCTACATTCACACCGAACACGTTTTGAGCAGCAAAAATGTGCCCAACGCCTCAAGTAGGATGTGCTACTTTCAGACCGGAACAGAGACTAGACCCACATCTGAAGATGAAGGAGCGTCTTGGTTTTTTCCAGTCTGTCTTCGGTGGATGAAATAAAGATAAAATAAAGAAAACAGCTTTGCTTTATTTACTAAAGAGCAAGCACACATTGCGCACAGCAGATAATTAATTCACCAGATAATTTAGAGGCGGTTTGTTCGGTTAGTTTCACCACTCCAGGAGCTGCGAGCTGACAAACTTTTTTTTGTCCCGAGCCCAGTTTAACACCAAGGTCTAACAAGCTGCTGACCCACATCGGTCCTGATATATCCAGCCAGAACACCAACTGTAGACTGTCGATTTCAGCTAAAGAGCTCCTGTCCATTTGTTTCAGTTTAATGGGCAACATTCAGGAAACTGTCACATGGAAAAATGAGTCTGATTGGTTGCTGCGGCAAGTCAAGCAGCAAAAGTTCAGATTTTTGAACTCGAGAGTCGGCTGCTTTCGTCGCACCGCAAGCATGGAAAATGCTCAACTGCTACCTTCCGCTTCCTTGCGCACCACGCTAAATAAACTTAATGCACCGCGAGACCCCTAGAGGTGCATTCACCATACACTTTGCATATAAACAGGCCGTTCCTGCAGCTCAAAATGCGTTCAGTGTGAACGTAGCATTAGTCGTGTGTTCTTCACTCTGTGGGCAGACAGTCAGCACACGGCTTAAGCCACTGTGCTTTTATTGTGCAGTGCAGTAGTCTTGACTTTTTTTGACACTCTAGAGCCCTGCATCAGTAGGAGTCTTCCCATCCAGATGCCTTCCAGTTTCACACACAAAAAAAGAAATGTGATTTGACTTCACTTGGAGATATTTAGTTTTTACACCTTAGTTTATATTTAAATTACATTTAAACTTATTTACCTGCACGCTTGATGGGCTGAATAATATATTAGTTTGTGGGTTTGATTAATTTTTGAAATGCTTTTTTGTTTGTTTGTTTGTTTTTACAAGGTTGAATAAATATAATACGGTTTGCAACTATTTTTCTTAAAGGGTTATAAAAGGAACTGAGACTGCTCTGGTCTGGATTAACAGCTCAATTCTGCCAAATATAAGTTTTATAATTCACTATAAATGATTTCTGTTTGCTGAGAGAAAACTTTGTAGCTGGGCAATATAATTCTTTACCAGTTGCACTGAAAAATTGAACTTTAGATATAATGTAAATAATAAACATTCAAAAAAAATTGGAGAATAAATATGCACATTTTTCCATTTTAAATGTGATAATTTACAAATCAAAATCACTACATTTTGTATTCCTTTTTCTCCAGTAAAAAAAATTACTTTAATCTTTGTCAGATTTGAAAAATTGTACAACATTCTTGTTTGTAATAATTCTTTGAAGTTGTGTGTTGTACAACTCTGGAAAAAGAATGGTTTAAATAAACACTTTCATTGCCGCTCCCAATTCAGTGTTATTATGTCCACTGCTGTTTTAAAATATTGTTTTCTGTCTCATAGGTACTTGTGAATGACTTCTTCCTGGTTGCTTGCCTGGAAGACTTTATTGAGAATGCCAGCCTCTTCATCTTTGAGACTTTCTGCAGAATTCATCAGTGTATCAGCATCAGGTTAGCAACAATACCCAATCCAAACAAAGTTAAACTTGTTTCAAGCAGTAAATTTCTTTTTCGATACACTGCATTGAAATCATATTTTTCTTGGCACAGAAATTCAAATATTACTAAAGACTGTAGAAATGTTTTTTTCCCTTTTTTTTCCTTTTGCTACAACTGGATGTTTGGAGTGGTCGACAAACAGGAAGCAAGAAATTTTACTTTGTTATTTGTAGTATTTTCCTCAGTGATAAGTATTTATTGCCCTGTCTGTCCACAGCCATGCTGAACCCACAGAACTTTTGGATTAGACATTATGTGATTTAACTGTTTCCAGGTCTCCTCAGGTTGCTCTGCTTGCTTTTAAGACCACCTGTCCAAGGCCAATTCAGAGGCAGTTTTCCTCCAGGAAGAGGTCAAGGTTTAGGTAGCTTTAGACTTTCCCAGCTGCTTCACTCCACATGGACTTTTGTTTATTTATTTTTATTTGTTGGGTAACTTAAGGTCAAAGAGTTATTTAGGTCTTAAATGACTGCAAGTTAAAATACAGTTTAGTTACAGTGGAATTTATTTGACCTCAAATGCTTCCCCAAAACCAAGAAATTTAGTAAATGCTAATTATAGCATTAGCAAATGTTAGTTAAAAAGTTAAAAATATTATTTTAATTGTCTGCAATTTAAAAAGATTATAAGATTTGGCTGCCTCCTTACATCAGTTTTAGAAAATGATGAAGATAAAGACAGTGTTCACCCTTCTTAAGCACTGCCATTCATCTATTTAAGAGTATCCACTCTCATGAATTACCAAAAGGACATAAAGTTCTATTTATCTTATTTTTATTGTTGCTTTTAGAAATTTGTACATTGGACCTTTAGACATGTTGTGATAGCTAAATATTTAATAGAGTTCTGCATTTTAATTATGGTGTGCAAAGGCATTAAGGAATGAGGGAGTTTATTATTTCTGTTGACACAAAATTATTGCATTGACTGCTATGTAGAATTGTGGAGGTCTGTAGTCAAGGTTGTACCATGGAGCATGATCACGACATTCCGAAGTCTCCAGTTGCAGATTGTCTGGAATTGATTAGGAGGATCTTTTTGGCATACTTACTGCCATTGCATCTATTTTCTTGTTAACGACCACAAAAGTTAGTAGTAACTCTAAAAGTGGAAGCTGAATGGTGACTTTTGTTTGTGTCCACAACTTTGTTTGTTGGGGGTTTCTGTTGCAGGAACCCAAATTGGAAGTAGTTTTCTAGATTTATTTATTTATTTATTTATTTTGGTGGCTGTTATGATAATGGACAGAACAAGCCTATTTTTGACAGACCCAAATTCCAGGTCCTTAGTCCTTTACTCAGAAACCTGCTGCACCCAAGCTCAGATTAAAATTATTTCATGGTTAATTTTAATGAGGACTTTTTTTTTTTTTACAGCTGTTGGGTATGATGGTTTCACAGACACTTAACTTGGTTTTTGCCCACAAGTTAAGACAAAACAGTAGACCAGAAGTTGGCATAATTTAGTTGTTTTATGCAATAAAGCCTTATGTAAAACGTACTGTAGACAGAGAAAATATGATTCACTCTGCACTTGTAATTGCCCTCACACACATACACTGTTTTGTCTAGACTTTTCAGTGACCAGTGTGTATGTTTCCAATTTGATCTTGTTTTCTTGGTTTGATTTACTGGCTTTAGTAAGATTTTGTTTTGACCTCAATTGTTTTCTTGTCCTTTTAGATTTTATGAAAATGTATGAGATGTGATCATTTGAGCAGCCGTTTTCTCCCATCATTGCTAGATTGTATTTGCTCACTAGTTGTTGGAAGGAGTGTCTTATGTGTTTGGATGTAACGTTAAAGATCTTTCCACCTCAAAATTGAGTCATTAAAAAGACCACACAAACGTCTCAGTTTCTCCAACAACAACAAAAAAAATCTATTTTATACTAAGCTGAAAGTGAGGTTGCTCCAAATGGCTCCCAAACACTATCATGTGTTGCTGTTTAACAATGCATTTGTTTTAGGCCAGCTATGTTGGGGGGGGGGGGGGGGGGGGGGGGGGGGGGGGGGGGGGCAGTTTTGTCAAAGAATCTCCCATCCTCTTCTCCTTCTTAACCAAGTTAAACCCTAATCCTGACCCCTCGCTTTAAGTGTGAGACCTAGTATTGAGATTCACAAGAGTCCCCTGGCCTGAAGTCGAAAACTTGGAAGCCAAACAGAACAAGGGGTCGAAATGAAAGTGATCCCTGTACCCCAGGGAACAGGATTGTGGTTGTGTAAACTAAAACCAGTCATAGAGGCTTTCTGCTTGGCTTAAGGGCTGAATGATGTCAATAGTGTAGGTTGTTGAAGTACCACCCAATCCTTGCTCCTTCTTATATCTTCTACCTTGTCTTTTATTTTCTTTCGCCTTTTCTCTTGTTTTTCTTTGAGGTCCTAAGTAGAGTTGTTAAAGAACTCTCACTGAGACAATAAAGTACCCCTGATCATTTGCACAAAAGGTGCTTCCTGGGAGAAAAACATAGCCAGACTTTATTTTGTCAATTAGGTTAGAGAACTTTGACTGATACAGGCCAAGCCCTCGGGCCTTTTGGGGCACCCCGTGGTCCTGTATTATGCTGCACAGAGTATATTGACAAGGGTTAGGGTTTAGCTCAAGTCCCCTGTGAGGAAATCAGACAAAACTCTTTTTGATCCCAACATCTGACCTGGACTTGACTGACATGTGCTCTAAGTTTCTTAATACCCACAGTTTGACCATGTAACAATCACCTAATCGCTGGAGTAAAATTGTAACCAATAAAAAATGTCTAAATTTTAGAGATTCCTTCATTGATGTCTCTAAATGTCAGCTGGAATGCTGGTGTTGATACCTATATTACTGAGCAAATGTTTCAGATACTTGAAATGTTTTACGTTTTAGTCCTTATGTACAATCACACTGTATTGCTGGTCTTTTAACTGGTTCTGAAGAATTTAAATCAGCTGGTGTTAATGCTAACTTATCAAGTTGAGCTAAAGGTTTTTGGTGTGAAAATATGTCAAACATTGATTAAAACTATACATAGATATAGTGGTGGCTGGTGGAATTTTCTCCAGGGAAGGTGGGGGGGGGGCACTACAACTCCAAAATAAACATATCCCAAAAAGCAATCAAACGTACTAAGTTGTATCACGCCAGTTTATTTATTAAACAAATGAAAATAATAAAACAGCATTACGAAGTCATGTAGTGTGTTATTTTTTGTTCATAAATTTTGCTCTTTTGTAACCGAGAAGCAAATTTCTTCATGACTCTGGTTAAAGTCAGGGATGTTTTAACCAGATTCTTCTCTATAGAGCATGGTCATTGCAGTGAGGTGTGATGTTGTACGTGAGGAAAGTCTGGATTTTCTTCAGTGTTGAGAAACTCCTCTCAGCTTCAGCTGTGGTCAGTGGAGATGTGATGAGGATCTTCAGCAGAATCACAGTCTCTGAAGGTGTCCTGAAGATTGTTCTCCATGAAGAGCTGGGACAGAGCCACACTGCAGTTCCTGAACTCATAAAAGCCTGTTCAGTGTTTAGCTTGGTCCTGTTCAGCAATGCAGCCTCCATGGTGGTGAACTAGAGGCCTGGAGGAAGCGGCCTGCAGCTCTGATCAGATGCTTGTGAATGGTTCAAGATGATGTCATAAACCTAAAAAAATAAATGCACAAATTCAATTCAGTATGGAGATGGCTACAAGTGATCTTTCTAATATTCAATATATAGAAAGCAATTGAAGTTATGAATACACATGTTAATTTATTAACAACAAATTGTTGCACCTCTAAGGTATTATAATATTTTACATCAGGGCTATTCAACTAAATTGCTCTGGGGGCCACAGTTACTGCAGACCAACAACTCAGGGGCCAAACATTCAGCAATTAAAGTCATTATGTAAATAATCCAAGTATTACAAAGATCTATTACCTTTGAAATAGTTTATTTTGCTGAATTTAATCATGAATACAACATATAGAACCCTATAAAAGTAGTGATAATTAAACAATATCAAAACAAAAAGAACACATTCTGCCTCCTATTTAACACAAATAATATTTTGACATCTCTGACTTGCCAAACTTTTAAACCAATTTTATTTTCAATTTTATATTTATATTTTCAACTGCTTGTATTTTTAGCTATCTTGAGTGGTCGTAGAAATGGCTTTTATCAGCTTGTAGCCAAGATTCTGACGTTTCTGTAGATGTCAAGCATGTCCATGTTTAACTAAAAAATCCTAGAGTAATTAAAGTAGAAAACCAGGGTTTTGGGCTTCAAGAGATGAATGAACCAATTGGCGGGCCGAACTTTGGTTACTCGTGGACCGGATATGGCCCGCGGGCTGCCAGTTGAATGGCCCTGTTTTATTGTATATTGTATTGTATTGTATTGTATTATATTGTATTGTATTGCACTGTATTGTATTGTATTATACCTATTTAAAGCTGTGTTAACAATTATAAAACAATATAACTAGTATAGCATTACTATGATTAAAAGCATAACTACTGTATATTATAGCACTACTATGATTAAAAGCATTACAAAAGTAAACTTTTTTTCTTACCTGATTTAATCCATGCTGGGTCAGGTCCTGATGCTTTAAAAATGAGGCAATGTAGCATCCACGGATAGGCAGTAAGATGTTACAGTTACCCCATGGTCTTGGTGGCTTGTCACTCCCCAACTTTTTATATTACTACTGGGCGGCCAACATTAGAGCCTTACTGTACTGGTTGAGAGACGACAATCCTGTTCCTTCTTGGGTAATTCTAGAGAGGAAATCAGTTACGGCGAGCTCTCTCTGCATTACTTTGCTCCCGGTTACCGTTTAATCATCCCATCTCAACTTATACTTCTAATCCGGTTGTAACTCACACAATAAAAATCTGGAATCAGTGCAGGAGGTTGTTTAAAAGTACAGAATTATTATTGTCTGCTCCAGTATCAAATAAACATTTGTTTGCTCCTTCATTAATGGACTCTGTTTTCAATACTTGGAGTTTAAAGGGAATAACTTCTTTAAATGATCTTTATATAGACAATAAGTTCGCCTCATTTGAACAGTTAGCTCAGAAATTTGACATCCATAAGTCACAGTTHTTCAGGTATTTACAACTGAGACATTTTGTAATGTCAAGCTCTGGATGCTTTCCTCTACGCCCCCCAACTTCTCTAATAGATGAGATTCTGATGTGTAAGTCTGTAACAAAACGCTCTATGAGCAGAGTTTATTCTCTGCTCAGCTCATTTTCTGACTCCAATTTAGATTCTTTGARGGGCAAGTGGGAGATGGACTTGGAGAAATCCATATCAGACACAGTTTGGCAAAAAATTATTCAAAATATATATTCGTCCTCAATATGTGTGAAACATGTTGTAGTTCAATTCAAAGTAGTACATCGTCTACACTGGTCTAAAGACGGATTGTGCAAATTCAAAAGGGACTTGGATCCGACGTGTGATCACTGCGGACAATCTCCTGCCACACTTCTACACACATTCTGGTCCTGTCCAAAGCTACATGGATATTGGCAAGGCATCTTTGATACCTTTTCAGGACTATTTGGACGAACTGTTCATCCATCAGCACTCATCTCTCTTTTTGGGGTTGCTCCAGCAGAAGCTTCCCCCAGTGAACATCAGAGAGCCGTGTTAGCTTTCTGCTCTCTACTGGCTAGAAGACTTATTCTTCTTCGATGGAAGGATCCACATCCTCCAGTATATGGTCATCGGTTAAGAGAAGTTATGTCTTACATTCATTTAGAGAAGATTAGATATACTGTTAGGGGATCTGTAAACAAATTCTTTGACATCTGGCAGCCATTTTTATCCTACGTGGAGAAAATTTCAATAGATAACTTTGTGTAAAGGTTAAATATTGTTTCATTGTACACAAACCTGTTTATTGCATCACTTGTATTAATAC
>NW_013952921.1:255355-262828 GCF_001266775.1 Austrofundulus limnaeus | reverse complement strand
ACACACACACACACACACACACACACACACACACACACACACACACCAGCAGTACATCCTGCACAACGGGAGGGGAAAAAAAGGCAGAAAGACCACAGGGCAGCTGCAGCCCGAACCGGACCGAACTTCAGTCAAACAAGACCCAACAGTTTTATTCCTGATTTAAACTAGCGATCTTGTGAGCAGCTGCAGCTGTATGCTTTTATTTTTTTCTGTCAGGCTGTCGGAGCACTCCACCTCCTCTGTCCGGGGCTGGTGTGGTGTGAGGCGGATAGAGCTCAGCCGAGGCTGCTGGAGCTTTATGGAAGGATTATCCTGACTTAATCCAAGAGCGTATATTTTCAATTTGAGAGCAGAATAATATGTTTTTGCTCTCACAACTTTATGTATTTGTTCTCAAAACTTAAAATGCTCACACTCAAAACCACTGCTCTCTCAGAATTTCTTCTCACGCTCAAACTTTCTCTCTGCACAAACCCAAACTGCGCTCACAAACTTCACTTTTCTGCTTGTGGATTTCTCCTGCGCTCTTAAGGATCAGGGAATACCGTCTCCTAGCAACTGTTCCAGCCAATAGAATGAAAGCATTAAAATGGGTGGAGACAGCCTGCTCTGGGGTACATTTGTTTTCTTCCACTGGACGTACCTGCAGCCTGTGTGTTGCTACATGCTGTATTTGCTCTTCCTGAGACCCATTTCGTGATTAACCAACCGACTGGAGCAGCAGAACTCTGACTAAAGCAGCTATGGTAAGTGCGGTAAAATGAAATCTGAATAAATTTTTCGTTGGGGTATTTTTGTAATTATTACGACCAAATATCAATTCGCCATTAGCCGCTAGCGATTAGCCGCTCGCATAAATGGTTCGTTTAAAATCTCATAATCAAAAAAAGATAAAATTAAAAAAACAAAATGCTATTACAACCTCTTCATAAACAGCTAATACCTAACATGAGAAGAAGAAATATAACTGGTTTAATCATTAGCTTTAGCCACGGTTAGCCAACCAGCTACAAAGAGAGCTAGCTATATGCATCCAAGGAGGGCCCTATGGGCAGAATTAGACAAAGCAGTTAAATGTTCAAGTCTTGTAGAGTGAAATTACTTCTCGTTTTAATTTTGGAAGTAAATAAATACATATATATTAGAATTTAAAAAAGGAAAGTTATAAAAAGAAAATAAAACCAGGTTAAAACCAAGTACCAGAATGGTACCAGTACTGTAGTTTGAGAACCAATGGTTTATACTGTATATTTATCTTAATATACATTACTACAACATTACTGTTTTTATCAGTTGCTTTATGTTGTTTTTATCAATTGAAATATATACACTGTCTGGCCAAAATTAAAAGTCACCACCAAAAATTAATATGGACCACCTTTAGCTTTAATTATGATACTCATTTTCTGTGGCATTGTTTGGATAAACTTCTGCAATATCACAATATCTATTTCTATCCAGTGTTGCATTAATTTTTCACCAAGATCTTCCTTTGATGGTGGTGGAATTCACATTACAAATTCATTCAGATCAGCTGATCGGGGTGTTTATGATGCGTTTTTATTTTGAATGGCTGTTTAATCTGATTATTGTGTGCATGTAAACAGCTTGGGAGACCACTCCCTGAACAGTTCAGTGTTGACTAGTTTAGTTTTTGTTGTCCTTTGTTTGATACACTCAGTGTGACCTGTAATGTTTTATTCTCTTTTACAGTCTTTGCCATCTATAAGCTCAGATCTAGGCCACGCTGAATTCACCAATATTTTACTAAGGGTGTATTCAGACCAGGAAAGTCCTTTGGTCCAATTGTTTGGGCCAGACCAAAAATGGACTTTTTTTTTCGTTTGGTGCGGTTTGCATTCACATTGTGCTTTTTTGCAAATGAACTATAACTTGTAAACAAAGCCACGAGTGTGACGATCATTGCTCCCATTGGACAAAAAAGGACGGGGGCGGGACTGAGCCACAGATCCAGAAGAAAACAAGGAAGTTCTGCATGCTGCGGTTCTGATGCGCACATTTTTGCTGATAGTAAAACTGCAATAGCATTTAAAATGTCAGAAGCAGCTAATTTAATGGTGGTTCGATGATGATATTCAAATTTTGGAGCGGCGTCAGTAAATGTGTCCTGCAACCTAAAGGAGACGAGGTGCTCTGCGTGTTCTGACCCACAACATGCCGGCAGTAGAGCTGCTAAGAGGAGACGACAAAACAGGTATGTTTTCAGTTTATTTAGCTCAGCAACGGTGGCCTGTGAAGTCCAAAAAGGTGCATGTTTAATGCAGTTGGTTCGGTTAGAGTCCGGTCTGTATTCACACCAGAAGCAAACAGAAGCGAACCGCACCAGAGTTCGTTTGGAAGCGGACCGAGACCNGTTTGGAAGCGGACCGAGACYACCTCAAAAAGCAGGTCTCGGTCCGGTTGTTTGWTCYRCACCAGAGTTCGCATGAGTGTATTCACACCTGCACAAAAGGTCCGGACTAACGCTGGAAACGAACTCTGGTTCGTTTAAAGCGAAGCAAATTATCAGGTCTGAATACGACCTAAATGTGTTGCGAGAGCCTCCAGGAGGTGACTACTTGCACATGTAAGTTCTGTCTAATTACCATGTTTGTTTGTTTGTTTGTTTGTTTGTTACCTGGTTTAGTAATCTAAGTTATGATGGTATTATTTGTTTTTCTGCTTTTCTTAAGGGTCTGACCTCCACATGCTCATGGTGCAGAGGTGAATCTACTGCTGCCACATACAGCCCTGTGTCTGGACATACATCCAGCTTTGAACACAGTTCATTCTCTCTTTCTGAAGATTTTTTCTCTGGTAAGTTGATGAAAACTTTTTTGCCACTGTGCGGCGTTAGCTGACTGCTCTGTACCACAATATGATATTTTATAGCCAGTGTTAACTAATTAGTTGTATTTAACTGCAGCTAGCTTGTTAGCATGGCAGGTTTAAACAGGACTATTTCAGTTTGTTTGATTCAGATTTAAAATATTAGGCACAGTTTAAATTTTGAAAGTTGATAATTTCATAAGCTTAGTAGTGTTTACCAAACTGTCTCAGCTAGAAAACATGTTTAGCTTTTGTTGTATGAGATTGACTTGATTAATTTAGTTCAAGTTATAGATTCTTCATCAGAGACGGTAGCAGAAATGTGACCCATCATATCAAAATGAGAATTAAGTCAAATTTGCTCAAAATAACCTAATTTCATTTTCAGATTCATGCTTTAAAAACTACATTTTGATAACTGGATTATTCTGATATCATAAACTTATCCAAAGATATGACTTAATTTGTCTTGTTGGTTACTATAAAACATTACTGTTTGGTCTGAATCCTAATTTTATATAAATTTTTCAGTCATTTTATATGTTAATATAAAGAGGAAACTTCAAATATTATTTGTATATTAAGATTTCTCAGTTGGAAAGAAACATTTCTAGCTCCCAGGGAAAATTTCAAAATTTTAAGACATGCTACTGCTCAAAAAATGCTTCAAATTTTTTTAGGATTATATTTGAGACAATTCATTCAAATGATACATTGATAAGGCATTAATTCATTATATTTTGACAAAATGCAATTTTTGCACACATTTAAATCTAAACCCGATATCTGCCCATTTCTCCACATTCCACTTTTGAACTTAAAACTCATTTCGATGTGATGGGTCACATATGGGGATTTTAAGAGTAAAGATATGATTGTTTTTTTTTATTTTTTATTTTTTTATTGATGGCCTCCCTTCTCCCCCTATAGCCATCCTCTCCACACCATTATTATGTTTTTTTTATAATAATAGGAGAAAAAGAAGAAAAAAGAAAAAAGTGAAATGCATTGAGAAAGAGTGAAAAAGAGATTAGAAGATATGTAAAATATATGTTGAGAAAACATAAGACGGCACACCGGACTTCTCGGCTCCGATCATCTCGATGTGATGGGTCACATATGGGGATTTTAAGAGTAAAGATATGATTGTGAAAATGAATAATTTTATGATATTTTTCAGTTAAACCACATGAAGCTGGCTTCAACTGTCTGCTGAAGCATGTTACACACACAGCATCACAAAGGTAACAAGACATGTCATTTTCTGTCCTCCAAAATAATCAGAGATGAATCAAGATGTTTGAACAACATGACTTTAATGTTTTAATGGTTATGGTGTTAATTAATGCAGGACTGTTCATTTTCATTTGTTTTATATTATTAGTTCAGCATTTAATCATCTTTATCTCAAGACAGAACAAGAAATTAAGAAACATTATCTAGAATATATGATCAGCGTCAATAAATGACTGCAAGAACTAAAACAATATTATTAAATTCTTACAGGTAAAACTATAGCGTTCATGTTCATCTTCATTATTTCAGAGGGGTTGATGAGAGCTGAGCTGCTMGGTGGAACTGCTCAGTCCTGTCAGTGATGGAGCTGACAGAAGATGTGGCTATGTGGAGATGCTGTCAAAATAAAATTCAAATCAAAGTAATCAGTAATTACTTTGTCACATAATTAAGATAATGCTCTTAAATTTCCATAAGATGCCAAGACTATGTATGAATATGAAATGTAAATAAAAAATGGTAAATGACCTTTATTTGCCATCAGTGCATGTTCCCATGTAGTGACTAAATTTGTGCTCTGCATCTGACCCATGACACGTGAGAAACACCTGAGTGAAGCAGCGGGCAGCTATGTAAGTGCCCAGGGAGCAGTTGGGGGTTGGGTGTCTTGCTTGTATTTTGTTTGTTTGTGTTTTTTCTTTTTGCACATCATTACTTGAAGGGAACGTGTTTTATAACAAACTTGCTTGTCTCTCTTCAGGATCCATGGCGTTTGGGAGCTCCATGAAAGATGCACCGGACCTTCTGAAAGCTTCTAACCAGATGTGGGACGTCTAGAATGAAGAACAAACCTTTTGTCTGGTCTTCCTACATGTTGGACATGTTTTATTGTGTCCCATTCTAAAAGCTGAAGAAGAAAAAAAACTAGCCTGTTTAGCTCATTGAAAAAAGAGAGGAAGTTCTTCTCACGTCAGGATCTTTCCTCCTCCTTGGTTCCGGGTGATGATAAAACAGGGTTGGAGCAGCATCAGCCTTTAGTCTAATTTGGAAAGTCTGCCTTTGGGATCCTTCCTTCTACAAATTGTCCCTGCAGTGATTTATAGTTTATTTCTTTACACACTTAATTGGGGCCTGGTGCATTTGACAGTAAAACATGTTAAGCCCTGGTTAAAATGTTGAGTGCAGATTAAATTTAAAACACAGTTTGTTGTTATTTTGATCTTAATTGGTGCAGGTATGACTAAACACTAAATGTTAATAAAAGTACTTTTTAAAGTAATTATACACTATTTCATTACAAAATGTTTGGTTATTTGTTTTTTTTATTTTTTTCAGAATTGAGACATCATGTAATATGATCTTAAAACACTTTTATTCAAATTAACATTTTAATCAATTATTTTTTCACAACACTTGTCTGGCTGTAAGCACAATCAACAGGGTTATAGAAGTGGTTCTTCATTCTGGTCGTCATGGCCCACTATCCTGCTTGTTTTAGTTGTGTCCCATCTGCAGGTCTTTGAGTTCTGCAGAAGTCTGTCAATCACTCATTCATTTAAATCAGGTGTGCCAAAGCAGGGACACAACTAAAACATGCAGGATAGTGAGTCATGAGGACCAGAATTGAGAACCACTGGGTTATACACGTACTCAGTTCAAATGGGAAACCAAAATGAAGTATAGAATTATTTGCCTTTCCACAGAAAACAATTCATCCCAGGTGTCCATTCAAAGCATACACAGACACATATTCTTTCAAGTCATTGAATTTTTTAATATAATTTATTTCTTTTAACTTTGCCATTCAGCTCGTATTTTATTCTGACAGCATACAGAAAGAGCAGACAGAATAACATTTGCTAAATCCTGGAAACAGTAATATTGTTTTGTTGTAGATCTGAAGGTAAGTTTGAGCAGAGCTGGAAACAGCTGACATCTTTAATTATAGGACAAGATGTAGCATTCATGCTAGCATGGAGAGAATACCAGAAAGAGCCTTTAACATTTTTTTAAATGTGCATAACGTTATAAACCAGTACAGACATATTTATGAATGTTTGGTTTCAACAATAAATATGATATTTAGTATGTAGCCTATTATGTGTTTGCAGTCTTGTTTTCCTCATAAAAAAATCTATCCCTGCTTAACTATTCATGGCTTATATGGGTCTTTGATTGTGGCACAGGCATTGATATTGAACTATTTATTTCTAAAAGTAGCAGGTGACAAGCTAATGTTTCTTCCACCAAGTGTGTGAACGAGCTAACATTGGTTGTTTGCTGATGTTCCTTATCAAACTTCTGGGTCACAGAAAGTAGACAAATTAAATATTAAAATCAAATAATGTCCCAGTGCCTGATATTCTGTTTCGTGTTTTTGATCTGAGCCTAAAACTGAAATATGAAAAACAGACTTTTTTTTTTCATTTTTGGTGTTTAAAAAACCCCAAAATAACCAGTCAAGAGCAGATCATGCAACAATCTATGCATCCACACATACAGGCACATCCTCTGAAAAGAAACAAACACACCCCAGAGCAGGCTGTCTCCGCCCAGTTTAATGCCTTCATTCTATTAGCTGGAACGGTTGCTAGGAGACGGTACTCCCTGATACGCGCAGAAAAAATCCACAAGCAGAAAAGTGATCCGTGAGAGCGCAGTTCGGATTTGTGCAGAGACAAAGTTTGAGCGTGAGGAGAAATTCTGAGCGAGAAAGGAAAGGTTTGAGAGAGAGCAGAGCATATTTGAAAGAGAGCAAAGGTTTTGAGTGCGAGCATTTTTAGTTTTGAGAACAAATAAAAGTTTTGAGAGCAAAAACATGTTATTCTGCTCTCGAATTGAAAATATACGCTCTTGATTATAGTCAGGATAATCCTTCCACAGAGCTTCATGTCCTGATCCACGGAGCCAACACGAGTCAGTCCCAGACTGAGCTGACTTGATCACGTCTCTCTCTGCCTCTGGTGAGGAGGAGGTTGAAAAATCCTCCACCTCAGACAGTTTAGAGATGTAACTATTTGCGATACTGTGGTCACTCTCCATGTAGCATCAATTATGCTAATGCTCTAGCTGCCTGTCACGTTCTCTCGTCCTGGCCACACTTCCGCTCTCTAACCCCCCCGTTCCCCACCCACACCCCCTCCCCTATCCACACTCCCTCCCCTACCCACTTTGATGTATTTTTCAAATTTCGCCTTGGGGCGGAGTTATCTTTTCACAGCGGGGTAAGATACACTTTAAAGAGTAACTTACCCCAAAATTAACTTTTTTTAGCTGATAAACTGTCTAGAATGTGTCTAAAATGTTATATAGTGCTGTTTCTGAGCTAATTTTGATGTTTTTGTGTGTATTTGTTCAAATCTGTAATATTTGGTCTAAAAACGTCTTTTTGCTGCGCACATGGGT
>NW_013952921.1:251458-254592 GCF_001266775.1 Austrofundulus limnaeus | reverse complement strand
ACCCACTTTGATGCATTTTTCAAATTTCGCCTTGGGGCGGAGTTATCTTTTCACAGGGGGGGGTAAGTTACACTTTAAGTTTCTCCTGGTGTGTTCTGGTCTGAAACACTTTTTTGTTTTATGAAACTTATCTAAGTTGTTTAGCTTCTCCATTAACATTACATGTTAATCTTGCTGTCTGGCATCGTATCTACTCAGTCTACACCAAACCCCACCCACATACACTCACACTGCAGACACGTTTTTGGAAGTCCACCCTAATTGGATGAATCCTGTGGCTTTGGGCTGATCCTGGGCTGAACAGAATTAGCCCCAACGAGCCGCAATCGAGGGGCGTGGCGAGACACCTGTCAATCATTCTGAACCAAGGCAGACATCGAATGAAAATAGGCTGTGAAAAGTTAGCCCTGCAGACGACCCTGGGATCTTCCCAGGTGGTTTGGCACCAGTTTTTCTTGTAAATTTCACAAAATAACATATATTATTTTAAAATTGTGTTTATTTTTAAGTTGTTATTTACTGTATAAGTTGTACATAATTATATTAAAATTTTATAATGTGTATTTTAACATTTTATTGTGAACACCAGGGAGGGCTTAGCCCTACTAAGCCCATTTATACCAGCCGTCACTCCATAGATATATAAATGTTATGTGATTCAAAAGAATATTTGACATTAGTGTAAGTATTGATAAGTAACTGAATCAGCAGGAAAAGTTGGAGGCTGTATAAAAATCTGTTAAGGCTGCTCCTATTTGCATTCTTCTTTATAAAAGTGTCTGGTTTTAAGTCCTTGGTTTAGTTAGTGTCACTCAGCCATCACTGACATGTGTTATCTATCATAGTACAAACTTGCATTATTAGACAGCCAATGCTTTTTGTAACCTGTTGGATGCCCTGTAATGATCCATTGTAGCAATTTTGTTGTCAAGTGTGATTTTACTGAGGTTTCATAAGCTATAGTTTAGCAGAGCTAGTGTTATTGTTAAGGGTTCTTGGTGGGTCTGACAGGTTCATCTGTATCTTTTTCCATTCTGAGGTGCTCTGACAATCATGAATCTGCTCACAGATGTTTGTTAAACTTATTATCCACCACCTCCATCACTTCACTGCGGTAGATGTGTGGAGAAATTTGCAATCACTTTAGAAGCCAACTCTATTTTTCTCATTATGTTGAGGTAATGCTTGTTATTTGTTGTTTATACTTTTGATTCCCCATCCAGGCGCTGACATCATTTCACTTACACTTTTCATGTGGTTTTGTTCCCATTCAACCAACATCCATGGCTAAGAAAGTGGCAGTCTTTTTAGTTTTGAAGTAAGATGGTTGTATTGTAAATCCCAAATAAGATTACATTCCACAAAAGCTTTTTTAAATGGGACCCTCAGAGCGACATTTGCAGTCTGTAATAGTGGTGGGATGTGTTTGCAGAACTGTGGCATGAGAAGTGTTGAGGTCTGGGTAGATTCCAGCTTCCACTGAATCAGTCCCTCAGAAGGTGATTAATGGACCTGGAAGTGAAAATTAGAGCAATAAATTGTTTTTATATTGGTCTTTATAACCCCTATTATTTTGTGAAAACCAAAATAGATGATATCTAAGGACAAACTCGTTTCTACATTTCTATACTGGTCAAGTTTCGTTGGCAATGCAAGAGTTTTGTTTGATAATTCGGTGCCATATGCAAAATGGCTGAGAATATTTATAGGACCCCTTAAATGAAATGTGGGAGGCATAGAAGGTGGTGGAGGTCATACAAGAGGATAGGGGCAGGAAATGTTGGGGGAAGTGGGTGGGTACAGATGGGGTATCAAGAGGCTCTAATTATTTAGAAAACCCCAAGGGAGGCCAGCTGCATAAGAGAAAGCTTTGGATTAAAGAGGTACAACTACCCTCTACCTCCGCTTTTTCTGCTGTGACACATTTACATCTTATTGCATGAAAGAACATGCAGGTGTCAAAACTGGCTTTTATTTGTGAGAATGAGTCAAGACAAACTTTAGCAGCCAGACAGAGAGTGCTTAACATGAACACAAGTACTATATACTGTATATATATAAGAAACCATTTAAGTGCAAAATGTAATGTGGTTCCAAACATCATTAATTGAGTAATTTATGTAAGTCTGTAAATCAGGCTCCAATTTGTAAAGAACCATTAGAAGTGTTCTTTGGGTGTGCTTTGTGTTATACTGTATACTTGTTGCCTGAAGCACAACATGTGTGCCATTTGCTAATGCTGTCAAATGAAAAGAGTAACTGTTTATTTGACACATAATATCCAACATCCATCATAATGCAGTGCAGTATTGAATTATTCTGTAATGTTGCATATTTCACATATGATTCAGCACAGCTAAATTCAGTTAAAGTCTGGGTTTGCGTAGACTTGATCCTATCCTGGGATTTGTAAAAACTCCAGTTAAGGTCTATGATTTCTGAAAGGCCTTGCACAGGTTACCAACATATTTTGGCAATGAAATTGGTACTCCTGTGGTTGTGTTTCAAATATACAGTGGATATAAAAAGTTTACACGCCTGTTCAAAATCAGAAATGAAGCAGTCTTTCTTCAAAGCAGATTCACACCACTGGAAGAAACTGGAGAGTCTGAACAAAGTTCACTATCTGACCTCAGAGAGGGACCTAAGACCAGATCCAGATCCAGCTCAAAGCTAAAGCAGGTCCAAAGAGAGACTTTCACAAATCAAGAAATGCTGATTATCACAGATAAAATGGTAAATGAGATCAGATACTTCTGGAACAAGAAAAAAGTCAAAGTTTTGAGTTTTGCTGATAAAGTGTCTGACTTCACAGAGAAAATATGGAAATCTCAGCTGAGTATCCAACTCTGAATACACTCTTCATTCATACAGGAAGTGATGAAGTTATGAACTGACAGTCAGAAGTCTTGAGGAAGGATTTTATTCTGCTGCTGAATGCAGTTAAAACTGTCAACATAGATACAGCGGGTAAAATAAGTATTGAACACGTCACCATTTTTCTCAGTAAATATATTACTAGAGGTGCTAATGACGTGAGATTTTCACCAGATGTCGGTAACAACCCAAGTGATCCATACATACAAAGAAATCAAACCATAAATGTCCAGAAATGAAGTTGTTTGTAATAATGT
>NW_013952921.1:248230-249929 GCF_001266775.1 Austrofundulus limnaeus | reverse complement strand
AAGCGCGTCCACCATAGACTTTGCATGTAAACCTGATGCTCCTGATGCTGAAATCGCGTTTAGTGTGAACGCACCATTAGAGAGATGAGAGAGAGTTAGAGAGCGGAGGTGTGGCCAGGACGAGAGAACGCGACAGCTAGCATTAGCATAATTGATGCTACATGGAGAGTGACCACAGCGAAGCAGATAATTACATGTCTAAATGGTCTGAGGTGGAGGATTTTTCACCCTCCTCCTCACCAGAGGCAGAGAGAGACTTGATCAAGTCAGCTCACTCTGGGACTGACTCATGCTGGCTCTCTGGGTCAGGACCTTGAGCTCCAGCTCCAGCAGCCTCGGCTGAGCTGTCCGCCTCACACCACACCAGCCTCGGACAGAGGAGGAGGAGCGCTCCGCGACAGCCTGACATAAAAAAAGCATACAGCTGCAGCTTCTCACAAGATTGCTTGTTTAAATCAGGAATAAAAGTGTTGGGTCTTGTTTGACTGAAGTTTGGTCCGATAGGGCTGCAGCTGCCCCCCTGTCTTTCTGCCTTTTTTCCCCCTCCCGCTGTGCAAGGACGTACTGCCTGTGTGTGGGGGGAGGGGGGAGAGAGAGAGACAGAGAGAGAGAGAAGCGCAGCAGTCAGCTCTCCCTACCCGAGGCTGAAGGTCAACAGACGATCATGCTAAGCTTGCTAACTGTTCCACCCTCTGACTGCTGCAGAGACGTGTCTTAGAGAGAGCCTTTTATACCAGAACACAGCCGCTGTGATGAAACCGTGGAGAGCTGTTAACCAATATGCAAATTAGCCTGCAGTACCACTGCTCTGCCCATATGAGCAGCAAAAAGACATTTTTGGACCAAATATTAGAGATTTGAACAAATACGCAAAAAAAAGAACTCTGCCCTCCACAGCCAGCGTTTACGTTAGCATGGCTAATAATAGCAGAAGCTCCGTTGTACAACCATATGAGTGACCCAGAGGCAGAGTCATGGTCCCAGCTTCTTTTTTTTTCTCCCTCCTCTGCTCTGCGCTCACTCTGCATGCTGTTACCAGAGCAGGGAGCAGCAGCAGCAGTGAAAATACCTCAGAAACTCGAACAAACAGGCTTTAACAAGGCTTTAGTAAGCTAAAATTTAGAGGCACATGAGAAAATGTGTTCATAACGTAAGTAAATAAATAAATAATTAAATAGTGTCCAAGCCACTCTCAAACCCTGGTCTCCTGCTCTCTGGTTCAACACTCTACCCATTGCCCTATTGGAGGCTTGTTGTGAAATGAGCTGCGCATTACACAACAACACGATGACGGCTTTTTATATTGAGGAGGTGGAGTCTCACCCGGGGGTTGCTAGGTATGGGGCTGAATGCAGGTTCCGGTGGGTTGTCGTACGGCTTGTGATATCACAAAATAACGGAAGTATATAACTTGTTGTTAATATACATTAAAAATACATTTACTTATAGTAAATATGCCCCTGGGTGTATTTTTTTTGGCCCTAGGACTGTTTTTTTAAGAAGTACATACCCAAAGGTGAGTAAAAAAAAGCTTTAAAAAGGGAATTTTGCATAACAGGTCCCCTTTAAATGCACAAAGGTGGTGCTTTGTACCAGCAAATAGGCAGCTCCACATGGCTACCACATGAATGAATCAAATCAGCACACACACACACACACACACACACACACACACACACACACACACACACACACACAC
>NW_013952921.1:238480-248080 GCF_001266775.1 Austrofundulus limnaeus | reverse complement strand
CACACACACACACACACACACATACACACACACACACACACACACACCTTCTCCCCCCTTCAGTCAGGAACATTAACCCTTTAGATGTGTTAAAATGTAGGTACACGTTATTTTCACAATGATTGGAAGTGTTTCTATGCTTGTTTTTTATATTATATAACTGATATTCTGTATCTACAGAATTAGAGTCAGATTGTTATGAAACCCTAAAAAGATGTCCTTGGACACATTTTGATCTGCAACATCATAAAGGGTCAAGAGTTATTCAGCAGCTCCTGTTGCAGACTTTAGTAACTTGAATCAGAGCAGCTGAGGTTTTTTCCATGCCTCTTTTAATTCCATACTGTTGTCTGAAAGCACACGAGTACGATGAGAGAGGGTCTCTGTTGATGATTTCTGAACTGTCAGGGGGAAAATGAACACATTATATGCTGTTCATCTATTTAAATGGTAAAAGGACTGTACTTATACTGTATAGTGCCTTTCTACCCAACCAGGATACTCAAAGTGCTTCACACTACAATCTGTGTCCTCATTTACCCATTCACACAGCACTCTACTAGATCTCCTACAAAGCTAACATGTACAATCATCTATGGAAACTAATCAGTGCCAATCACATTCATACACTGATGGGACATACTGTACATCAGAGGCATTGGGGTTAAGTATCTTGCCCAAGGACACAACAGCTGAGACAGCTGGAACGGGTGATTGAACCGGTGACCTTCCGGTTCCAGGATGACTCCCCTAACCACTCTGCCACAGCCGCCCCAAATTTAGTGTATTTAGTGGTTTTGTGTTCTTCAAAAGAGATTTAAACTGAAAACTCTGGACTCAGATCCATCTGCTGCACAGAGTTCTGATCATTTATCAAAAATAATTAATCATAGTAAATTATTATTGATAACTATCATGAGGAGTCATTAACATTAAGATGTAACCAAATAAATAAACATTCTCACATATTTGTAAATTTCTTACTGTTATAACCGAAGGTGAGCTGTATAA
The DNA here is from genome assembly GCF_001266775.1 of Austrofundulus limnaeus. NCBI lineage: Eukaryota > Metazoa > Chordata > Actinopteri > Cyprinodontiformes > Rivulidae > Austrofundulus > Austrofundulus limnaeus. The sequence goes on along the minus strand of NW_013952921.1, from coordinate 247,069 downwards.
ATTTGTTTTTTTATCAAACAGGTAGCTCATTGTGTTACTCCCCAGCAGTAACTCTCAGTCTCAAAAAGGTTGGTGACTCCTGTTCTACAATACTTACCATATTATTCACCATTCTGGCTTTTGGTTTTAGAGATTAGAGCAGACATTTTATGCTGGTGCTACAACTTTTTGTTCTGTGCTACAAAACCAGCATTTAAAAAAATGGTGGGCTGCCGCTGCACTGCCAAAGCGGCCCCACCACCGGGCTTAGACATTTTTCTGGGGAAACCCTGGTAGTGAACATTTCCAGGAGTGTCCGGCCAACCAAAATTACCCCAAGAGATGATTCATCCAAGAGGTCACAAAAGACGTTTTGCATATGCGTAGCCGGGAGGGTTTGCGGGGTTCAGACGAACCGTTCGCTATGCCTAAAATGGTCCAGCAGCATGTGCTATTTTCTTCTTAATTTTATTAATCCTGCATTCATTCTGAGAGTCGGGTACACGTTACTGGGTGTGTTCAGTCACATTTTAACCGCACAGAAAATCCTCATCAACACACACTCAAACCAACACAGAACACGTCCTTGTGTTTGCATTTGGACCAACACAGAACATGGCCAAGTCATTAAAAAGTAACAGGAGCACAAGATAACTCCGAGTGACATTTCCACTTGCTGGGCACATAGACAATTTTTCTCCTAAAAAAATTAAAAAGTGCTCTGTTCTTAAGAGGGTGGGAAAGCATGTGGAAAACAAGCCACTGGACGTCTTGAGCACTATTTAATAAAAAGAATAACCCAACCATTCTAATGTGAGGTTCAGTGGAGAAGTTATGAACAACTTGCATGTCAAAATTTAAAACAAAGGACTGGACCCATACTTCCCAGGTCAGGAAAAAGGTTGTCTCTCCTTTTTCAGGTGAGGCAGACTACAAATGTGTTGTCTTGTGTTTTCTCGGTGCTTCTTACTCTTCTGTAATATTATCTCCTTCTTTCCCTTTTAATCTCTTTCTTCACACTTTTCCTTTCCTTTTCTGTTGTAGGGGTTAAACTACAACTTCTCATAACCAAAGTTATGAGGAAAATCATGAGTTCTTCTGTTTTAGAAAGAACAACTTCTTTGTGGACATATGAGAGAAATCACACAATGAGCGAACATACTCAGTAATTTAAGTTTATCTAAAATAAATATTTATTTACATAATAAAATTAATTACTCGTACAACTTGTTGTAGGCAATCGAATTTCTTATAAAAGTTGAAATCAACATCAATTAACACGTGTCCGAGTTAATTATCATTATTTTTGACAACTTTATCACGAACAACAAACTTCAGGCTTAAGGTCTTAAATAAACCATTGTTTGCGGTACTTTATCTTTAAAGGAGCAGTATCATGTAGAATCAACTTTTTTGAGTTTTATATCATGTTGTAATGTTATACTCTCATAAAAACATGCCCAGAGCCTTGCTTTGACTCGTTCATGCATATTTGAGAAATCCTGCAGCGTTTTTAGGAAGCCATGCTGAGGAACAAAACGACAGGTGGGGACCAGAAACGTCTCTGGGGACCAGAAACGCCCCTGGGACATGTCTTTAAGCCAAACTTCCTCATGGCAGAACCCGTTCCTTCCCCCACCTCACACACCCCGCCTATGACTCCTGCAGGCTCTTGGGTGAAAGTGAAACCTAACTGTCTGCTGAGCTCTCAACATAACTTCTCAGTCAGTGAAGCTCTTTTCAGATTAAAAATACCTTTGAGGAAATGTATTTTCAGACGCCAAGTAAATTGCATCATGGCAGCCCCCCCTCTTCCCCCGCAACCCCCCACTCCCCTGCACCGAAATGGGCCAAACGGAAGCGGAAGGAGGTTCTTAAAGAGACAGAGGYCAATTTCAAGGCATTTAGAAGAGGAAGTGATGAGAAGATTTTCTATTTAAACATAAAAMCAGCATTTTAATAACAACTAAAGGTGACATAGATACTTTATTATGGTATAGTATTTAAATATATGCCTGAGAAACACACAATATTGGCCCTTTAAGGTTTCGGCAGGGAATAAGCAAAGATTAAGAAATTGAGAGAAAAGGAAGGTTAACGCTATTTTTATCTTATCAATGTTTTATTCATTCATTCATTCATTCATTCATTCATTCATTCATTCATTCATTCATTCATTCATAAGTTTTTATGCATTTCATTAAAAGACAAAGTTTTATAATAAAAATAAAAATACAAACACAACGAAATGAAGGGAAGCAGAGAGAAGAACAAAATCTTATATTTGCCCCCTTTTTCTTCAAGTATAAATTCAAACAATAATCCTCAGTTACAAAACAAAACAAGAACATCAAATCATTCAAGAACAACAAATTATATGTTTACGCATTATACAGTTTCATATATTTTTTTAACAATCAAACTTTTATCCTTCTCTTGAACACGTACTTTGATTTGACACTTTTCACATCATTTTCCAGAACATTCCACAATCTGACTCCTTGGATTGAGGTGCACCGTTCTTTCAAACATGTTCTAAATTAAGGTTTCATGAACAACTCTGTCCCCTTAAGATTATAATAGCTCACTCTCTTTGCAATGTTTTTATGGATGTTTATAGGTGATGTGTTAAGGTGAGCCTTATATATAACTAACAAAATATTGTAATCAACCAAATCATAAAATTTCAATAATTTCAGTTTACAGAATAATATATTAGATGGATAATAGTAATTTTTTGAGTGATAACTCTTATAGCTCTTTTCTGCAAAACAAAAACAGGATGTGTAATTGTCTTACAAGCTTTCCCCCATACCTTAATACAGTAGACCAAGTGTGGAACAATTAGCTTTATCATTAAAAAAGTCCCTTACTTTACAAAGCAATGCAATAGATTTAGCTAGTTTACTTCTTAAGTAATTAACATGAGGTCTCCACGTCAGTTTCTAATAACACCCAGAAACCTCATCTCACTTAATCTACTAATCAACATCTTCAATGTGTGGGAAGCCAGGAATGAGCATGAGTCTCCCACTCGAGTCAGCCAGACACGGGTGCGCTTAATCAAATGATTCAGCCTTTACCTTTAGAAGACTTCACAGTCAGGTCAGGCATTGAGGAAAACCTCAATCGGTTCAGCAAGAGCTCCTGTCAGGTTCAACTTACTGTCCAGTTAGACTTCAAGTGGTTTGATTATTCCAGCATCTTGTGTCTGCATGCTTGAATGGAGAATCACAGCTAATCGGTTCCACTTTCAAAATAAAAGACCTCTCACCGGAGTTTTGAAACAAAACTCAGTGGAGTCTTAAAGCTGGTGGTTGGGTTCACGACTAGTGGTGTCATGGACCTGTGACAAAGATCTGCCCCTTGGCACGTGAGCGTAGATCTTATCACCGAACGCTGGTTTTCCTCAGGAGAAAACCAGCTCCTCTTCACGTGAAACGAAGATGGTGTCAGTATGTTGAGAGGCTTGTCCGTAGTTAGTATACTAAAGGAGGGAGAGGGTACTAAAGGACAGGGCCTTGAATTTAGTGTTAGTAACAGGTGGACTTAGAAATTTAGTCTAGGAAATTTCATTTGTCTGGTAAACACTGCACATACATAGGAAAAACAAGGCCAGGCTGTGCCATTCTCAGTTTTTACAGGATTAATTTTAAATGACAAGGAATAGTCTTCAATGAATTACTGAGTTGAACTATTTGAACCAACATAAAACTTAAGATATTTGTTTAAGACTTAAGCACAAATAACCATATATTTTTCATAGTAAAACATAGTGAACTAAACCATAGTTATTATTTTAGTTAAATTGAAAAATAAGACAGAAAAACACATAATCACTTTACTGTCAAATAACAGTTGATTAAAAACACTTATTTGAACAAACAAATAAAGAAACATTGGAACAATATTCTTTTTGTGTGTTTTTCTTTTTTTAATTATAATGCAAGAAAATAGCTTGTCATTCATTTAATTATGTAATCTTGATTTATAAAATGATAATAACTTTTAGTTAAAAATAAAATATAAATCAAAAATATAAAGAACATTATTATTTTGTTTATTATCTTGATAAAATAAAATAAAATAAAACGTCTCTTTTGAGGGAGGTCTTCTGAGATCAGGGTCAAAGACAAGTGGACTGGCTCACTCCACCCCTAGGTGACCACTACAACCCTACCTTTTGCAGGTCATAGCCTGACAAAAGTGATGAGATGCAACACAAAAAAAGAACCCCAAAATGTCTTTGATCTTGAGGTAATCCAAATGATGAAACAGGATAATCCAAACGGTAATCCAAACTGAGAACTTTGCGTAGCAAAAGTTTTTGTCTTTTTCAACGATTGTAATTCCACCAAATGTTTGTTTAGTTTATTTTATTTACTTATTTATTTTTAAAATATGATCCCCTTAATGTCTGTTGGTAACTCCTTAGGGTAAAAACTTTAAATCCATTGGACGACAGAATCTGTGAACCACTGGAAGCGAAAGTTTATAATCCACCAAGGAAAAATATTAATCCACAAGGAAAAATCATAATCCACAAGGGTAATTCCATTGTGATTGTTGTGGTTGATCTGGAGTCAACCAATTTTTGGAACAGCATGAAGAAGAGGATCTCTGAAACAACTTTGTAAAGTTGATTTCTGGAACCCCCCTTTTGAGAGTTGATCTCTGGAAGGTTGAAGATGAAGAGGGAATCTCTGGATCGAAGGTAGAGACGGAGTCTCTGGGTCGAACAGGATATCACCAGGATTGAGGAAGAGACCACAGGAACAGTGTGAAGATGGGAGCCACCAGGAGGCGAAGGTCGGGAGCGTTGACGCTTGGTCGAGCCTTGGCAGAGGAGGTGGGTCATCATGGAGTCATTGGATGTCAACAGAGGCTGCTTTGTTTCCAGTTGGTACCCTTCTGGAAACTATGTGTTTGAATTTATGTGGTTTTAGGTTAACCTAAAGTTGGGCTTTTACATTAGGCTATTGTTTTGTGGTTTTTAGACTTAGTGTAATGGGCCTCATGCAAGAACCGTTCGTACGCACAGATTTATTCTTAAGTTGTGCGTACGAGTGATTTAGGAGAATTTGTGGCATTCACCAATGTTTTCGTACTCTAAGATTTTTTTCAGATACGAACAAAATTCACGAGTGGTCCAGACCTGTCGTATATTTTACSAGCAGTCAGTCTGCTGTTATCCAGACGGGTTTTCTTCATTAATAACTTTATATTTCGTTAGTTTGAAGATATTTTGAGTTGAAAATAAATCACACTCCATAATTATGTTGACAATAGGCTATTCTGCTCGAATTAGAGTTATAATTTTAAATGTAATAATTTAGACTAACAATATAAATTGTCCGTTCGTCCGTTTTCCACCGCTTATCCGGGATCTGGTCTCGGTGGCAGCAGCAAAGAAATCCCTTCCAGCTCGTCCTGGGGGACTCAAGACGTTCCCAGGCCAGAGGGGATATATGATCAAGTCCTGGATTTTCTCTAAAGTGCCAGACTTATTTTGAAAACATTTTAAAATGCTTATTTCAAACCCGCATCTGAGACCACCTGCGACCGCGCAGCGCGTGCGGGGGGTGGGGGGGGGGTGTACGGTGCGCAGCGCTGTGTCTTCTGAATAAATGAAAATGATTTAACACAGTTGTTTATACTTTTAGCAGCTCTTTTTATCCCACAGCTGACCTGCTAAAAATGACAGATTTTCTTTTCTGGATCTCTGACAGACGGACTTCAATCTCTGAACTCGTAAAGTTTTTGTTTTTTTCAGTTTTCGCTGTCATTTTCAGGAATGAACACTTGTATCTGAGGCAGGAAACACAGCCTTATATGGTGTTTTTGGGGTGGTAATTATGCTAATCTCCTCTCRCGTGCACGAGCAGCTGGATACGAACAGGTGAATTTACGCAGCTCATTTACGCACTTTTCCTGAAGATAGAAGAGTTTGTTGAATCTGACGTGACATGTTCATACAAACCCTGTGTACGAACAAAAGTAAGAGAAATTTAGGATAAGAATACGAACATGTTCTTGCATGAGGCCCAGTGTTTCTAAGTTTTAGTAGATGTCTTCCTTTGAACACCTCCGCCATCATCTTAGATGCCATCTTCGTTTCACTCGAAGAGGAGATGGTTTTCTCCTGAGGAAAACCAGCGTTCGGTGATGAGATCTACGCTCACGTGCCAAGGAGCAGATCTTTGTCACAGGTTCATGACACCACTAGTCGTGAACCCAACCACCAGCTTTAAGACTCCACTGAGTTTTGTTTCAAAACTCCGGTGAGAGGTCTTTTATTTTGAAAGAGGAACTGATTAGCTGTGACTCTCTGTTCGAGTGTGCAGACACCAGACGCTGGAATAATCAAACCACTTGAAGTCTTACTGGACAGTAAGTTGAACCTGACTGGAGCTCTAGTTGACCTGATTGAGATCTTCCTCAACGCCTAACCTGACTGTGAAGTCTTCTACAGGTAAAGGCTGAGTCATTTGATTAAGCGCACCCGTGTCCGGCTGACTCAAGTGGGAGACTCGTGCTCATTCCTGGCTTCCCACATTTTGATAAGATAAAAAAAATTAGTGTTAACCCTCCGTTTCTCTCTATTTCTTAATCTTTGCTTATTCCCTGCCAAAACCTTAAAGAAAAAGTACAGCAAACAATGATTTATTTAAGACCTTAAGCCTGAAGTTCGTTGTTCCTGATAAAGTTGTCATAATAATGATAATTAACTTAGACGCGTGTTAATTGTTGTTGATTTCAGCTTTTAAAAGAAATTTGATTGTCCACAATAAGTTGTACACAAGTAATTAATTTTATTCTGTAAATAAATATAATTTATTTTAGATAAACTTAAGTTACTGAGTATGTTCACTTGTGTGATTTCTCTCATATTTCCACGGAGAAGGTATTCTTTCTAAAACAGAAGAAATCATGACTTTCCTCATAACTGATTATGAGAAGTTGTAGATTAACCCCTACAAACAAAACCCCTAGATGACCACTACAGTTAAACCTTGTTTAATGATGTTTCATTAAACAAGGTTGTTTAAAGAAGGCTTAGACTATAAAAAGATTTCCCAAGCTTTGAACATTTCACTGAGCGCGGTTCAATTTATCATCCAGAAATTGCGTACCACTTTGTGTTGGTCTTTCACATAAAATTCCAATTAAATATATTTATGTTTGTGGTTGTAATGTGACAAAATAGGGAAAAGTTCAAGGGGTGTGAATGCTTTTTCAAGCCACTGTATAAAGTAAAGAGGATTGGTCCAAGCACTGAACCCTGAGGAACTCCATGACTAACTCTGGTAAAGGAAGATGATTCATTATTAACATTAACAAACTGGAATGTTTCAAATAAATACGACTTAAGCCATTTTAGAAGCGTTCCTGTTATCCAAAAATCATGTTCAAGCCTCTGTTAAAGAATATTGTGATCAATTGTATCAAATGCAGCACTAAGATCTAACAGGACAACAGGTCCACTGTCTGGGGCCATGAGAATATCAGTGGTAACTTTCACCAGTGCTGTTTCTGTGCTATGGTGAGCTCTAAACCCTGACTGAAACTCCTCATATAATTACTTCTGTACAAATATTCACATAATTGTTTGCAACTATTTTCTTAAGAATTTTTGAGATAAATGGGAGATTTGATAGGTTTATTGTTGGCCAGAACTCCTGAATCAAGATCAGGTGTCTTAAGTAAAGCTTTAATTACAGCAACCTTAAAACTCTGTGGTAATCTACAAAGCCAAGGGAGATTCCATCCTGACAATATTTGAATTTCTTACAAATATTATAGTCTATGGACTAGGGTGGCTCACCGTGCAACCCCCCTCTCCCCCCCACTACTGAACTTCTCTGGTATTTTCATGTACCCTAGGGTCCACTCTTTCAAAAAATGCATGTTAACAGAAAAAAAGTTAGGTCTCACTGCCCCCCAGGGACCACTTTGTGACCACACCCCTTTTCCATAGTGACCATCAAAATTAGGGGGACAGGAAGCTTAACTGCCAATAACTTTGCTATAAACCAACCAAATTTAAAAAACAGGGTATCAGCTGATTCGTACTGACTAGCTCTTCGATTTAAATGACATTTCATTAAACAAATATGCAAACAATGATGTCATGGGGGGGGGGGTGTCAAAATTTCACAACCCCAACAGAAGATGAAAATTTTCATCTTTTTAGTCTGTGGGTTAGGGTGGGTCATCATGCACACCCCACTACTGAACTTTTCTTGTGTTTTCATGTAGGGTCCACTCTTTCAAAAAATGCATGTTAACAGAAAAACATTTGGGTCTCACTGCCCCCCAGGGACTGCTATTTGGCCACACCCCTTTTTCATTTTGACCATCAAAGTTAAGTATATACAGGAAGCTTAACTACCAATAACTTTGCCATAAACCAACTAAATTTTAAAAACAAGGTATCAGCTGATTCATATTGATTAGCTCTTTGATTTAAATGACATTTCATTAAATAAATTTGCGCTCGATGATGCCATCAGGGGTTAAAATGTCACTACCCCAACAAAATATGACAATTTTCATCTTTTTAGTCTGTGGGTTAGGGTGGATCACCATGCACACCCCACTGCTGTACTT
>NW_013952921.1:232679-238470 GCF_001266775.1 Austrofundulus limnaeus | reverse complement strand
TCATTTGATGAATACTAGATCGATTTTGGTTGTTTCAGTAGATCCGGTATAGGAGGGGAGGGATGGGAGGGATTTTGGGTGTGTGCGTTTTGGGGGTGTGTGTTTTGTTTTGTGTTTTTGTAAGTCTGTTCTTTTTTGTGGTTTGTTAAAAAAATTAATAAAAAGACCTTGATCAAAAACAAGTTAGGTATACTTAACTGCCAATAACTTTGCTATAAACCAACCAAAATTTACAAACAAGGTATCAGCTGAGTCATATTGATTAACTCTTCGCTTTAAATGATGTTTCATTAAACAAATTTGTGCTTGATAATGTCATCGGGGGGATCAAAATGTCACTACCCCAACAGAATATGACAATTTTCATCTTTTTAGTCTGTGGGTTAGGGTGGATCACCATGCACACCCCACTGCTGTACTTCTCAGGTATTTTCATGTACCCTAGGGTCCACTCTTTCAAAAAATGTATGTTAACAGAAAAAATTGGGTCTCACTGCCCCCCAGGGACCGCTTTGGCCACAGCTCTTTTCCATTGTGACCATCAAAATTAGGGAGACAGGAAGCTTAACTGCCAATAACTTTGCTATAAACCAACCAAAATTTACAAACAAGGTATCAGCTGAGTCATATTGATTAGCTCTTCGCTTTAAATGATGTTTCATTAAACAAATTTGTCCTCGATAATGTCATCGGGGGGATCAAAATGTCACTACCCCAACAAAATATGTAAATTTTCATCTTTTTAGTCTGTAGGTTAGGGTGGGTCACCATGCACACCCCACTGATGAACTTCTCAGGTATTTTCATGTACCTTAGGGTCCACTCTTTAAAAAAAGCATGTTAACAGAAAAAAAGTTGGGTCTCACTGCCCCCCAGGGACCGCGTTGGCCACACACGTTTTTCCTTTTGACCACCAAAGTTAGGTGTATTCAGGAAACTTACATGCCAATAACTTTGCAATAAACCAACCAAATTTCATAAACAAGGTATCAGCAGATTCATATTGATTATCTGTTTAATTTTAATGACAATTTAATTAAACAAATATGTACTTGATGATGCCATCAAGGGGTTAAAATGTCACTACCCCAACAAAATATGAAATTTTTCATCTTTTTAGTAGGTTAGGGTGGGTCACCACGCACACCACATGACTGAAACTTCTCTGGTATTTTCATGTACATTAGGGTCCACTCTTTCAAAAAAAAAAGCATGTTAACAGAAAAAAGATGGGTCTCACTGCCCCCCAGGGACTGCTTTGTCCACACCCCTTTTCTACTGTGACCATAAAAGTTAGGGGTACATGGACCTTAACTGCCAATAACTTTGCTATAAATCAACCAAATTTTACAAACAAGGTCTCAGCAGATTCATATTGATTAGCTCTTTGATTTAAATTACATTTCATTAAACAAATATGCAAATATGTCATCAGAGGGTCAAAACGTCACAACCCCAACAGAAGATGAAAATTTTCATATTTTATCTGAGTTTACCACACAGATCCTAAACATTCAACTTACTTAGCCTTTTCATGCACCATAGGATCCACTTATTCAGAAAAAAGTCTGTTAACAAAATTAAAGTTATACTGTAGGTACTACTTCACAGGGAACAGTTTTGACCACACCCCTACTCATTGTGTGCACAGTTCAGAATTTTCAGGATCTCAAGCTTACATGTAGATTCACTATGGCAGAATAAAATGTCACAAATCTGGTGTTAAATGATAGATATTGATGTGGTCTCTCACAAAGATGTGCTTTTTTTGGTTATTTATGCAACAGATCATGTTACCAGTCAAGCGTTACCAAGGTGGCATAACTTTGTAATTCCCAAAGTAAATCCAGTAATTTGACCTTCTCCTGGAGCATCATAAATACCTTCTTGCGCGTAGGTTCATTGCAAGAAGACTTGGAAGGTGTAGCACATTTAGGTGGCATGGTAACGTGGTAAGATAAAAAAAATAAAAAAAACAGGAGAGTGTTACAAATAGCACATGCCACAAGCAACATCGGCACAGAGCATGTGTCATGCACTGTTCTGTAAGTTGAATTTACTTTAACTTCTGTTACAAAAATTTTAAATTATATTCTTAATAATTTGGCTTGAAAGCTCACAAAGTATGAAAAAAATTACATTCCTTATTGTACAATATTTAGTGAATTTCTGGTTTCCATAAAATTAGCGGATTTCTGTAAACTACTAGTAATTAGGTTCTATGAAAAAACTGTGAAAGTCTATGTCCACAAACAGTGAAACTCAACTTTGAGGGGCTTTACTGTATATAAAATAAATGAGCAGAGAAACATACAGTATGTGCACTTATTATAGGGTGGCTGTGGCGGAGTGGTTAGGGGAGTCGTCCTGGAACCAGATGGTCGCCGGCTCAATACCTAGTCCAGCCGTCTCAATTGTTGAGTCCTTGGACAAGACACTTCACCCACCTTGCCTACTGATGGTGGTTAGAGGGTCCGGTGGCACCGGTGCATGACAGCCTCGCTTCTGTCAGTGTGCCCCAGGGCAGCTGTGGCTACAATATAGCTTACCATCATCAATGTGTGAATGTGTGAGTAAATGGGTGAATGACTGTAGTGTAAAGCGCTTTGGGGTCTGGAAGGACTTAAAAGCGTTACATTAGTTCAGTACCATTTACCATATTTTGATAAATCTGAATATTTCTCTGCATATGCACTTTTCCAGTTTGGTCTGTATGTCATCTTTAAAAAAAAAAACTATAAAAGCTCCACACTGTGATACATGAGGCCCCGGGGCTAAATAAACGGATTGACAGTGGAAATGAATATGACCCATTCACCTTTGTCTAGTGTTTGTAGGACGGTGTGTTTGCAAAAATAAATGAGATTGGTCTGCTTGCATTTCTGTGAATGTCTAGTCTAATTTGATCCATATTTTAGGCCCATGTTGTCATGGGGAACAACGCCATATCATCTTACCAGCAGGTGATTGAAAAAACCAAGAGCCTCTCGTTCCACAGCCAAATGTTGGCCATGAATATTGAGAAAAAGCAGGCCTACAGCCACAGAAACGAGGTGAGTAATGTGCATACTACACAATTAAAATCTACAAACACTCACTTCCAGGCTGTTGCTGTAGGACACCTATAACTCCCAGAAACTGATCTGATTGAAGGTCAACATGAGCTCAGGGCAGTTCAAAGCTCCTCAAATGATCAGCTCAGAAGAACAAGGCTAAAGAATGTTGATGAACAACCATCAACAAAAGCTCTCTTGGCACAAAATAAGCCAGTAAGAGCAAGTTAAAGAGAGCAATAGCTTTCATCTTCCTATTGCTGTTCAAAGGCCTAATGACAAGGTAGATTCCAAACAACCATAAAACGAGACCCGAGCTCAGTGACTCAGGTCAGCAATGTAAATAAGGTGGAAGCTTACGCTGGCTATGCTGAATGTTAATGAAAATGTGGACTTCTTTGCTCTTTAAATTTGCTGAATGTGTCTGATTTAGGAACTGTTTATTGCATTTAAGTCTGTTTTTGTTGTGGACCATGTGTGTTTTGTGATAAATCAACTGAAGTTTTTACAATAAGTCTGGGTAATGCACAACCGCTCCTTTTCTTGAGACTTATTGTTCATTAAAACAGATGTTTGCGTGGGATCATTCATTTGACAGCACCAAGACTTAAGAATTCAAAATCCACAAGTTTACAGCTTTTGAGTGTCTCTTCATGTGCACATTAGCCTTCCTTCCTATTGTTTGAATATCTGCAGCAGGAGAATGGCCATAAATGTGTCCATTACAAAAAGCAAAGGCCCCTCTCATTAAGCAGTTTTTGTAATTAGACAGAAAACGCTGCAAACAACTTAGAGCCCTCCTGCATCCTGCTGTCATCAAGGCTACAAATCACTTGTATAGAGAACATTTACTGCCAGCCATCTGGATCGACTGTTTTGGGTAGTTGTCAGCCACCCTGCACTCAGCAACAGAACACACTTCACCATTTAACTGCTTACATGTGTATGTTACTTCTTCTAATTTACCCACAATCAACAACAAATGAACAGTTTTGATTGGCCCAAGTTATTTGTAAGGCGTCCAGTTTTATGTTTTACTTGCATTTATTTATTTGTTTTTCTTTCCTCTTCTCTTTTAGCAGACACCAAGCTGGGCTGGTCAGGAAGCTGGATTTTAGCTGTGCAGTGAAGATGGATCATTCTTTATTCCACACTTGTCTGTCAAAGAGCACAGCACTGTTTTAGCACATGGCTCAAGTCATCACCAGTTCAATAAAAGTGACCAAGAAAACCATTTTCACCCATGTATGCCTTATTTCTGGACATTATGAACAGTGGTTGAGGTTTTAGTGGTCAGACTTTTTGTATCAGTAATACTTGATGAAGTTTTAATGTGCACACTGAGTCACTGAGTGGGTCAGTTAAGACTGTTGTGTGTGATGTGGCTCGTGAGTGCACTGTAATGATGAATGGCTGTTTAGTCTGTTGGTTTTATAGTGTTTTAGTGGTTCACTTGACCGTGGCAGGCCGCCTCACTGAGTGGGACGTTAGCTGAAGGGGCAAACAGAGGTGATGTACAGTTACCCATGGTCACATTCTCTGCCAGTCATCCTGTCCATCTGAGGACATGAGGGAGCCATAAAGAACCATTAGCCAGACGGACACAATCATTTTAGTGTCTCGTCTCACCCCCACCCTGCTTTTTTTCTGCTTTTAACCTTCTCATAACTCAATTCTTTGACTTCCTTTCCCTCCTACTTTATTGCAGTTGCTCACAAACAGTCTGTTATTCTTTCATGTGCTTGTAATTTTCTTTTTGCGCAATTTAACTACTAAACAAGGGTTTTATGTGAAATACACCTGCTTTGTAAGGTTATACTTAGAAAGTCTGGAGAGTGCAAAGCGTCTTGCATCACCTGTGTGTTTTTCACCCACAGATTGTCCAGCAGAAGTACAACTTTGTTCTGTCTAGAGGAAAAGCAGGACAGACCAGTAATATGTGCTTTTCACTTTTTTTCTCCATAGTGCATCACAAACCTGCTCAAGTTGATAAACACCAGTGTGTTGTGGACACAACACACTGGTAAAAGTAAAATTATAAAAAATTATAAAAACCCTGTTTTTTTTTTGTCATTTTTCCTAATCGCCCTTTTCAGTTAGAGTGATGTTGCCACTATGGATTTAATTCTTAAAGCGTCTTTTAGTTAATTTCTGTCTGAAGTTGTTTTGGGATTATTTCCCCTCCTTTATTATCCTATTGTTTTTGTACAGTTTTTTTCCTCCCTCAGGAGATTTTTGGTTAACCGTAGCACAAAATTGGCTGCACCGATCAACATGAAATTTGGCAGGGCTGTAGATGAGACTGACCTACAGTGCACTAGCCAACGGTTTTACGATAGACCCCATATTTGAGGGCGGGGCTCCTTTCAAAGAGGGGGTGTCTGGACATGCAAAAATGCTTATAACTCAGAAACTGTTCAACATAGAAGCTTCAAATTACTTTTGTTGTTTAGGTCTGATGAACCTCTATCCATCAGACCCACCAATCAGTGGCCCCCACCCCCCAATTTATCTGAAAACAGGGTATCTGGACATACAAAAATGGTTATTGCTCAATAACTATTAAACATAGGAGCTTCAGACTTTTGTTGTTGTTTAGCTCTGATGAAGGCTATTTATCAGGACCACCAATCAGTACCCCCCCACCCCCCACCCGGACCCCCAATTTACCTGAAAAAGGAGTGTCTGGACAAACAAAAATGGTTATAACTCAGAAGCTGTTCAACATAGAAGCTTCA
>NW_013952921.1:228481-232489 GCF_001266775.1 Austrofundulus limnaeus | reverse complement strand
CCCAAACCACTACGATTTTGGGATGCATATTTATTAGGAATAAAGACTTCTGAGTTCTGGTGCATTTGTGAGTGCGGGGGTCATTATGTTACCGCTATGCAGTATCTACTTTTGTTTGCTCTGCAAACATTTAGGCCAAATCTAAATGTTCTGTCAGTCAACATTTATGGGGCAAAAGGGTATTATTTCAAAAAACCGTATTGTGTAAGTATTCAAAAACACATTGCCTTCATTGAACAGCCTGCTTGTTTTACCATTTAAACCATCTCTAAATTTTATACTAAAAAATAGTTTAGCAAATATTGGGGAATTTTTTTTCTTCCATCAAAGAAAAAAAAGTGTGATGGCATTTGACAGCTGTCCTATCAAGTATAGTTGTGGTCCGAAGTATAATTCAGTAGGCTATTTTAATAATTGCTTTCAGGTGCAACTTCAGTGACTTTTAAAAATAAGAATGTTTTTAAACTATCTTGGTGCACAATTTAGAGTATATTATGGATTTTCTGTAATCAACACAGGGTCAAAATGATACTGTGCCAACTGTCCAGCATGGTGGTGATAGTGCTGTGCTTTGGTGTTGGTGCGTTGCAGTGAACGGAACAATGCAGGGAAATACCTCTAAACCTTACATCAAATCAGAAGCTTGATAATTAAAACTTGAACAGGTTTAAGTATTCCAAGAGAACAATTATGGTTCGAAGTTCAGTTTCATAAAGTTTCACTAATTTTGGATCTAATGGTACTTACCCCTCCACCACACACATTTTTTGCCATCAAGCTTCTTGTATAATTCTGATATTTGATCACTTCTGAAATTTTCAAATGTGCTGAGGTATTTGGTTTGAAAAGGCTATTTTAGAAGCTTTATGCCACCCTGCCTTATCCATTCAGAAAACTGTTTTGATGTGTTTCAGATAAAGTCATGAAGGAAATTCTGTGACTGATTAACTTGAAATTTTATTCAGACTATAATTTATTGATCTTGATTTTCTTACAATCCTGTTGAAACACCTAATGTGCCTTATGTTATAATTGTCTTTAATTAGTCTTCCTCCTTTATAACACCAGTCCCAAAGCATGATACTACCACCACTATGTTTGACCCGTAGTGGATTAGAGAAAATCCACAAGAAAGTCAAACCAATTATTACTTTTGAAAATCCATGAAGTATGTTGTAGAATTATTACACCCTAAAAACAATCATTGTTTAACTAAATTACTATAAGACTAAAATGAAGATGGCATTTACACCCAGGATGAGTTTAACTTCCGGCAACAGCTATGAAATCCATAATTACGCTGCTCCTTTTCATCATGTTCTGGCACACAGGTGAATATTTTAAATCAAGTTTTGTTTTCAAACTGTATTAGATTTTTTTTTTACTCTAAGAGTTTTTTTCTGATTGCTGTTCTAAGAGCAGTGAGTCTCAAAAAGTATTTCTTGTGAAACCTGCTTAATGTGAGTGTCCATGGGAAGAATTCTTCAGGGAAAGTTCCAGCAGCATCATACAGGAAGTAAAAATATTGCAATGTAAATTTATAATGCTCTGTTTGTTGTGGTAGTGTAGAAAGGTTTTGATCAATTCAGTTTTAATTTCAAGTCTTTAAAATACAGTAATTTATGTATTTTTAAAGCAGATTGCCTAGAACATAATTAGTGATTAGGTAACTATTGTAAAGAGAGCACAGTTCTTAGCTGCAAAATTGAGAGCTAAGGTATTTTGAATGTTATAATAGTCAGTGCATTTACATCCAGTCAGTACCTCAATG
Source organism: Austrofundulus limnaeus (assembly GCF_001266775.1). Classification (NCBI taxonomy): domain Eukaryota; kingdom Metazoa; phylum Chordata; class Actinopteri; order Cyprinodontiformes; family Rivulidae; genus Austrofundulus; species Austrofundulus limnaeus. The sequence continues at coordinate 230,718 of NW_013952921.1, read as the reverse complement.
GACCTTTTAAGAATTGCAGATCGTTGAAAAACAAAACAGATTACAAGATATACAATATTCCACAGTAAATGGAAAAAGATTAACAACCTCCAGCCAAGAGAGGAAAACTGTCTACCTGATGGAGGTGTTTTCATCCAAATCTGTCATGTTGAAGGAAAGACTTTGGAGGAAAGCAAACAGGTGAACTACAAGGTGCAAACCAGCCACCATGAGTTTAAAAAGGCCAGAAGGCACTCCAGGGGGGAAAACTTAAAAGCTTGAGCTGATCTCAAACAGAATGATGAACCAGGGTCACCTAAAGCACCAGTTCAGTGTGTGAAATGGGGGTTCTGTGAAATGTTTATGAACAAATATCTTACCTGTTGTAGATAGTTTTCGGTGTGACCCCAGTTTAGAGAAATACTTTAAATCTTACGGGTTGATGAGCTAATGGTTACCCTGAGTGAGATCAAAACTAAATTTAATTTTTGCCATCTTAAAACAACTCCAGTTATAGCAGTTACACAAACACCATTTTATAAACCATCACATTTGCTGTTAATTTTGTGTTACATTGTTATTCAAATTGGGTTTTTTATTCATGTTACCTGCTGCTGTTGCTATTTGTAACCATAGAAATTTATTTAAAAAATAGTTAAAAGTAATGGTTATGTAATGAATTAGAAAAGAGTGTTTATGTGAACCTCTAAAAATAAATTTGAAATTAAAGTTATTTTAAGATGGCATTAATCCTCATCAGTCTCTGCCCTGCTTGGACTAGTCTTTAGCTTGTCAGCCCAAACACAATTAAACTTCTTTACCCCCAAACTGAAATTGTATTAACAGCAATATCAACAACAGGTAAGATATTGAATGTGCATAACCTTTTCACAGAACCTCACTTAAAAATGTGTTTTTCTGTTTGCAGTTATCATGGCAGAGAAGAGGTTAGAATATGGCCTCACCGCGAGAACTTTTCATGTTCTACCCGTGTTGGGGTTTTCTCCTGTTGCTCTGATTTCCTTCTACAGACCAAAATCGTGTATGTTGGACTAACTGGTAACTCTAAATTGTCCCTAGGTGTGAATGAGAGTTTGACTGGTTGTTTGTGTCCCTATGATGTACTGGCAGTCTGTCCAGGGTGTACTGCCCCTTGTCCAACAACTGCTGGAGATGGGAACCAGTTCACTGCGACCTTGCACAGAAAAGTGTGTAAACAATGGACTGATGGCTACATGTGTAATAACATTATGTCCACCATAGCTAACTGACTGTAAACACAAAAATAGCTACAACTCGTTTGGTTTTTTAGATGTCTGTCTGTCTATCCATCCATCCACTTATTCGGGGTCAGGTCACGGGGGCAGCAGCCTAAGCAGAGAAACCCAGACTTCCCTCTCTCCAGCTACTTGGGCCAGCTCTTGTAATCCCAAGTCCAGCTGAGAAACAATCCCTCCAGTGTGTCCTGGGTCTTCCACTAGGTCTCCTCCCAGTGGGACATGCCCGGAACACCTCACCAGGGAGGCGTCCAGGATCATCCTAACCAGATGCCCGAGCCACCTCAACTATCTTTTTAAAATAATGAGGTAGAATTTGGTGAGGCAGTAGCTGTTAGTCTTTCACAGCACATAAATCTATGTATGTACTATCTTTGTTGAGTGGTTCTGTTTTTCTGATCTTATTTGTGCAACAACCAAACAAATATGGACAAGTAAAAAAAAACAAGAACATCAAAAATTAACCAAGTTGACTGATTCTGGATGGTATGAAACATACAGTAGTCCTTGATGATGTCCATGGCATCCTGACTCAAGGTTTCCTCAAAATGTTTCTTCAAGTACTGGAAAGTAGTCTGTCATTTTTCATCACATTCATTAGTCACAAATTGAAAAACTTTAACATTTTTCAAAGCTGTATTTTGTAAAGTCTTCCAGTTGGATGTGAATGTTAAAACTAAGAATCTGTTCTTTTGGGTCATATTAACATGTAAGATCCATCCATCAACATCCATTGATGGATTCAAACATTTCTAGACTAAACTGATGTAAACTGGTAAATCCAGTTCAGGACCTGATTGTTCAGGACCTACAGAATGTTGAATTGTACAGCTGTATTTCCTACAAGCAAACTGATCTGATAGATTTTATGAATAATTTGACTGTTTAGTGTGCAGCTCATGGCCTCTTTATAAATTCATTTTAAAGTGTGTGTGTGTGTGTGTGTGTGTGTGTGTGTGTGTGTGTGTGTGTGTGTGTGTG
>NW_013952921.1:224846-228375 GCF_001266775.1 Austrofundulus limnaeus | reverse complement strand
TTTGATTCATTCATGTGGTAGCCATGTGGAGCTGCCTATTTGCTGGTACAAAGCACCACCTTTGTACATAGCTCCTCTATGAAGCTCAGTATGCAGCTGAGCTCCTGCCCCACAGAGCGCCCCTCCCCCGAAGCATTGTTGTGAAGATGTGCTGAAGTGGGAATGTTGGAAATGGTACAAGGTTTTGTAGCATGCAGAAGCCCTCCTTTATGCTATTTTCAAAAAGACAGAGGCCAATTTCAAGGCATTTAGATGGTCTATGATGCGAAGTCTAATTTAGTTTTAATATCTGGAGCATTTTCATACCAACTGAAGGTAACAATTACTTGACTGAGGTATAGAACTGAACTGTGTGCCTGGAAAATACCCGGACAAACAAAAATGCTTATAGCTCAAAAACTATTCAACATGGGAACTTCAGATTTATTTTTGTTGTTTAGGTCTTATGAAATGCTATCATTTTTATAACATCATTATGTGTTTTTATTCAACTGTCACCTGGCAGTAGGCAAAAGAATCAAAACACATGACTGAAAATTATTTCAAGCCTATACATCCATAAACATAATCAGATCTTAATGAAATTTGACACAGATGTTGTCCTATCTGATCCAAACCCATTAAGAGTCCAGCAATATGCATGTTCATTACCTCCACCCAAACCAGCTTCTACTCAAAATGATCTCTCTGTGGATCATTTCTATATTTGTAAAGCATCTACAGAACAATTTCCTGGAGAGATTAGTACATAAATGATGTTATGCATATGTATGTGGTTTGTTTCATTATTACTCACAGCAAGACCATTCCAATGTCACTTATATAAATACCAGAACATCTTAAACAGCCACAACTCGTATGAGTTCTGGTGTGTGGGTGACTTGTGTATGTGCGGGGGTCATACTGTATATGCTACTGTTATGTGGTGTTTAGTTAAATTAAATCTTTATCTGAATGTTTTACGTCTTTTTGAGAATGTCAAGTTAGATTATTTCAGAATCCTTGATGGAAATTCTGACTGTTCAAGGGATTTTTTTCTTCCTCCTTTGTTTTGTATTCTTTCAATCAAGAAATCTGACAAACTCCACCATGAGGACCATCCAGTCTGGATCCCTGATGAGCAGAGTGCACTGCAGCCCCCCTCATTGCCGTTATGGCACTGAGGGATCGGAGCCAGAACATCCAAATGCTGACGTCACCTCCACTTCAGTGCTGCAACAAGCAAGAAGGGAGGAATGGAAAATGGGGGTAAAGTGATTAGTTTACTGGCACCTCTTTTTTTTCTCTGTGACACATCATGAAAATAAAAGTGCCATAGGTCTAAATGATCACATTCACCTTAAAGTGTGCACTCTCTGGCTTATTGTTGTAGAGGGGAATCCAAACCAGCAGCACAGCCTGTGGCCAGCAGCCTTCCTGACCACAGTGTCTGTCACTGCTTTCTGCAGAGAGAAATAAACAAGGCCAGGACAAAGGTCACCACAGGTTTTACAAACCCTTTTTTTAAACTCAGATTTTCCCCTCTGAGTTTGTTTTACTGCCAGACGCTTTTTATTCAATGGGGTCTTCTACTGTTAAAACTGGAAAACCAGCATGTGAATGAAATCATTCTATTCTAAGATGAGAAGTCTGAGTTTGAGCAAGTTTCTTTCACATTCAAATGATTTCATCAAACAGATATAAAAGATTAAGTGCCACACCTAGTGGTTGAAGGGAGTAGAGCATTCCCAACTTCTGTTTTTAGGTGACCAATAGATTTGTCTTTAAATGCTCGTCTACATCTGGTTCATCTGGTTCTCCTGTCTTATATAAAATTTCATCTGGAATTTATTAGTAATAATTGATTTCCTTGTTTGCACTGTTTCTTCTTTTCCAACAAAGTGAGGTGGTCCTGAGGAAAGGGGATGCCTTTCCTGTGGAGGTAATGAAAAGCCATGGAATGGTCAGAGAAATGGGATGATTTATTCCTGCTCCTTAATTAAACTCCACCTTTTGCAATGATCATTGGTTTCTGAAGAGGGGGAGAATGGAGGTAATATTAGAGAAATGTCAGGAAAAAATGCTTGGATGGACTCTAAAGGTGTGAATGTTAGTGCGTAGGAGGATGTCATTAGATTTGCTTGAATTTTTAAGATGTGGATAGTAAAAAAAGCAAATTTATTGATTTGAATCTCTGCTAGAATCTTTAAACAATATATTTATAACACTAAAGTCATTGTTTCTACCGGAGACAGACGAAAAATGAACGTGAACTTTTTCCTCCTTACTGAGGAGGATTATTACTTTTGCGCTCACTAGGACCCAGAGGCAACCGAACCGGCCCAGACTGGCTAGTAAAGTGCGCCCTGGGGGCGGCTGGCTGGGTGGTTTGGGGTTGGGATGGAGGCGAAAAGGGTGAGAAGGAGGGGAGGGATGGGTGTGTGTGTGTGGAGGGGTGTCTGTCCTCAACATCCTAAATAAGAGGAAACACAAAAGTAGAGAGAGTTCTCCCGCACGTGACAGCGACGCACAGTTATATCAGGAAAAAAGGCGCAGCAAGCATCAGGACCAGTCGGGAGTCAGCAGCGCGCGCTGGAACACACAGACACATACACTCGTTCCTAAAGCAAAGCGACACGTGTGTTTCTTGTTTCTGCTGTAGGACGAGCTGAAGAAGCAGCAGGTAAAAGAGTTTTTTAACCGGAGCTCAAGGAAAGAAAAAAAAAAAAAGCCCTCCCTCCCACTTTTTTCTTCCCACCACAACCTTCCTTCTCGGACCTCAGACGCACGTTCTTCCCATTGACAGAGCGGGATGCTGCACGTTATTCCCGAACTGCACTTGCACTCAGACGGAACGTAGAAGTGGACCGGAGCGAAGTTACAGTGAACATCACCATTACGCACCGATTTGTGCAACAGAAAGGAAAAGGGGGGCATTTGGATCCGCGCGCGCCGGGTCTGTTTGAAGGTGTTGATTTCGTTGCTCTTATAACACCTTTTGGTTTTCTCCCCCCAGAACAGACACTTATTTTGATGACTTGAAGATCAGCGCGCTTCTTAAAATGATTCCAGCCGGCGACGTGATGCCGAGTCGCATCTCGTCTGATGTTTGACATTTGAGGAGCAGAGAAAGCAACTGGAGGAGGACATTACAGGCATTGGCTACATCTTATTAAACCCAGCTGGTGCGTTTTTCTATCTTTTTTTCTTTATTTTTGTTGTCCGAGCAACAGACCACCGTCCAGATGCAGTTTCGACTATTCTCTTTTGCCCTGATCGTTTTGAACTGTATGGAATACAGCAACTGTCAGGCGCCGTCCCATCGCTGGAAGAGAAACAAAAGAGGTAAGAACAGCTGCTTTCAGGTGCTGACACTCACAGGTCAATAAGGAGTTTGTGCCACAGAGAGACAACAGCCCTTAAGTAGAGATTCAGTGCGTAAAAGTCTGAAGACAAATGACATTAAACGTGTCCTAATGCATCTCAATAATCCAGGTAGAAAAAAAACTTTAAATAGGTCATCCGGGGAAAATAATAATAATAATAATAA
>NW_013952921.1:212872-223851 GCF_001266775.1 Austrofundulus limnaeus | reverse complement strand
GGGTGATGGTGGGTTAACAAGTAGGGATGAGATCAACAAGAGGTTAACTTGCACAGTTGACCCCAGGAACAGCTTGGAAGGTGGTTTCAGGCAGCTTTAACAAAGAATGTGAAGTGAAGCAGTGTGTTTATGTACAAGTTTTGCATTTGCAGAAAGTGTGTGGAAAAAGGGGACATTGGAGCAAATAGTGGCAACTGGCCAAGTTTTCAGCATTTGCTTCCTTCCTTTATTTATCAGTTATATTGAAGGAAACGTGTAATAAATTATTGTCCAAAAGTTCCAAAACACTTGAAATTTTTTCAAACCCCAAAGCATTCTGTGACAGATTTATATACAGCCGGCCTGACATGAAGAAGGAACCATCTTAGGAGTGACGAATCCCCTTTTGAAATCCAATTTCGTCCACACTTTAGTCACTGGTCATTACTGTTAGGATAAACAAATCCCGCAAATGTCTAACTGCATTTGTATCATTTGACGTTTTTGTCATTGTTTTGTCACATGACCTGACTGAGGTGTAAAGGATGGAGATGCCAGGTGATGTCTGTGTGTACATGTGTGAGTTGATCAGATTGGGATCTATGTGTAGTTTCTGGGCCGATCTTGTTTTGCTTGCACACAGCATGGCATGATCCAACAACCCATTTGGCTGTGGTAATGTTCTTGTTTTAAAATGTGAAACAGATGACAAAACGTATTAAATTTACACCTCCTTACCCCTTATCCTGCCCATTAGTAACAGGAAAACGATGCCAATGAGCCCTGCTATGATATCATTGCAAGACACAGGGATATTACGTCTCATTTTTATTCTCTGGCTAATGATGCCACCTGCTGACTACATAAAATCAAGGCTGAGTATCAGCGCTGCCTGAAGGAACAGGGCTCCACACAGCGGGGCCCTGAGAGTTTTAACAGGTAATGAATAGGTAATACCAGTCAAGAGTGGTGAAAAGTTGCCCTGTGATACCGCTTATCCTTCCCCATTTGGCAAGAAATCACAAATTTGAATTCCCAGCAGGCTTTAGCATGTTTCGGATCATATTCAGCTGTGCAGTCTGTTACTCAGCTGCAATTCCAGATGTGTTTGGTGTTTGAAGGACAGAGTGACTAGATGAAACCCTTGTGCTAAATACCAGGATGCAGGAAGTGAGATCAGAAATGAATGTCATGATGTGCTGCTGGTGAAAGTTATTTTTTAAGCATAAAATCACAAAAATAAACTTCATTTGTGGCTCTTTTTTTTTTAGGTATACCAAAAAGCTTGTTTGGAAAAATATTTTTATTGTTTTGCATTTCTTCTTCATTTTAAATTGATGCTAAAAACAATATTTGAAAATAAGGTGCTGTTTTTGGTTGAATGAAGTCAATTTTAAGCTCTTCTGAGGCTGTTATGTTACTCAGACAGAGTGTCTTCTTTTTTTTCTAAGCCCTGGAAAACAGGCCTCTGTGCTGAAAGCTCAAAGTCCCAGGTTTGTAGGTTTGTGGGTGTATAAGTGTTAATGTTGGAACCCAGTACTTTGGTGCAATATTATAAGATGATTAAGTGTCTGAGAGGGACAAGAAGGAATGCTCCAAGAAACTGCTTTCAAACCAGCCTTACTATTCTTGCATTTTGGGGGGGTGGGGGGGGGGGTGGATTCCCGCGGATGGCTCGTCAGCCTTCTCTCATGATGCCCCTCTAATCCAGGTGATCTTAGTCCTGTGTTCGTATTCCGTCTGAAAAATGGAATATGAACACAGAATTGGTCACAATTTATATTTTGAAAGGGTGGACTTTTGTTTTTCTGTGTTTCAGAAACTTGTTGCTGGTTGAGCAGAGGCAGAGTCTTTTTTAGGGGGTTAGGAGGACAGCATATTTAAGCAGATCAGCTGGAAATAGCAGAATGTGAACAGCATCACCTGAGAGGGATTACAGCGAACTGAGTCTTGACCTGAGCCCAAGCTCTGGCATCAAAACAGAGCTCTGTCTTTTCTCTCCCGAGCTTCCAAAAGAACATGTGTGTGTGAGTGTGTGTGTGTATGTGTGTGTGTGTGTGTGTGTGTGTGTGTGCGTGCGTGTGAATGAGTAGAAATAAAAAGTACAACAGATGGATGCTCTCCATGACATTGGATTCACGACGACATGCACACTTTGTTCTCCCTTTCCCTGCCCCACCTTCCTGACCAGTCAGATCTTGGGGAGCATCTTTGCTGTTAAACACAATAAATCATTTATGTTCTGATAAATCACATCAGTGGGCCTCAACCTTTCCTACAGAAAGACTAGCTCCTTGTTTGAGCTGTGTGTGGATCCTGGCCCATAGAGTCACAGCAGTATCGGATGAAGCCCGAGAAAGGTTTTTCAGTGCTCTTGTGCCACATTACACTGTCCAAAAACACCGGCAGGGGAGGAAAACCGTGCAGTGGTGGGAACTCCCTTCTTAAGAGGGACATTAAGAGGAAGTCTTTTAGTAAAAGGAAGAAGATTAATCTGTTTGATTAAACTGTTTGATTTAGTCAAAAAATTATGTCTGACAAATGTATATTTGACTGATTAGTCATTTATCCAATTTTTTCACACACTATAACGACAATTAGAAAATCGTAGTGGAATTTTTCAGGGGTGCATGTGCAGCTACAGCCCCAAATTCCAACATACATTGCCTTTCTTCTATAAAGCTCAATAAAAATTTAGGGTTTACTTTTATAATGTTCAAATGTGGACAAATTGGTAGCATGAACCATATAAGGAGTATAAGATAAGATGGGGCGGCTGTGACGGAGTGGTTAGGGGAGTCGTCCTGGAACCGGAAGGTCGCTGGTTCAATCCCCCATCCAGCCGTCTCAGTCGTTGTGTCCTTGGGCAAGACACTTCACCCACCTTGCCGACTGATGGTGGTCAGAGGGTCCGGTGGCGCTGGTGCATGGCAGCCCTGCTTCTGTCAGCGTGCCCCAGGGCAGCTGTGGCCACAGTGTAGTTTGCCATCATCAGTGTATGAATGTGAGTGTGAATGGGTGAATGTCTGTTAGTGTAAAGCGCTTTGGGGTCCGGAGGGACTTGAAAAGCGCTCTATAAGTTCAGTACCATTTACCATTTACCATAAGATCAAAATAAACATTAAAGCTGCTGCTAATGGCTCATTAGGGTCGCAATGGTAACCAAAAACCTGTCTGACAAATAGTTGCTGTGCAAATTTTTTTAAATCATCTGTTTCAATGAATGTGAAGTTGCAAATACATTTGGTCATCACACGTTGATTTTTGTCTGCAGTGTTTCTTTGTGGGAGATATTGAAGAAATTTTGTAGCTGATTAATTGAATATTAGATTCAGTTTTATATTTTATACTTTCTGATCATTTCAGTCTGTAAAGGGCTCGACACACGGAGAGCGACAAACTACAGCAATTAACGGCTGTCATCGCAGCCATGGTGAAACCCGACACACGGGAAGCGATAGCGATCGCAGCGTTGCGAATTGCGCTCAGATCGCTTGTCTTCACAAAATTTGATTGGTTCTTGACTCTGAAGGGGGGTGTGCATTACGGACGTGTAAACTAAACAAATCTTGCGATGCTAATGATATTGAAAAGCAAACACACATCAAGATACAGTTTTATGAGGAAAAACTTACCATAAACTTCACCCTGGTGCCAATAAAATCCCACAAAGCTTTTTAGTAATCACTTGGTGAAAGTGTTAGCTAACGGCAGTATGTAGCATACTCTCCTCTCATTGGTCAGTCAATGAAACCCTCGCTGATTGGTTGTACGTTAAGTGACAGCGACAAAAGTTGAACATTTTTCAACTTTCATATGTCGCGTCGCAAGCTCGCGTGTGCACGTCTACGTGTACGAGCGCGAAATTTCACATGCACTATTTTCGCCGGTCGCTTAGCTGGCGGAGGGCAAGTGATTGTCGCCTCACCGCACAGGCTCCATAGGAAATGAATGGAGAGCGAGCGACGTCGCCTCCCGTGTGTCGAGCCCTTAAGGCTGAAGCTGACAAAGAGTTGGTGTGTGTCTTATCATGTGTTCTTTCTTTTAGCCTAAACAAAACTGAGTACGTTCTGACGTCTGACGTAAAAGGTAACACCTCCTGGGATGTAACCAGGAAGAGATGTACATTATAAGGCCATTTCATTATTATAGTAAAAGAAAGGTGTCAGGATGTTAGAGTCTCTGCTTCTGAGCAGAGTTGTGCTGCTGTGTTTGGGTTTTCCTGATATCAGCCTAAGGTCTGACTGAGGCCTGTGTGCTGAGTGCTGTTCTGTGAATCTGAATGGAGTCAGAAGATTGAAAATAAAGTTTTAAAGAAGAAATCCAGCGGATTCCTGTTCATTCAAACATACCATTTTAACAACGCATATTTTTACAACAATTTGGTGAGTTCCCCGACATGATGTGTGATCTTGAATTAACAGAGAACATTGGATTTTTGGCTGTTGAAGAACCTGAGAAGATTTTTGAAACATCAGCTGTTGAGAGTGAGTGCAGAAAAGCCTCCTTACTTTTCCAAAGAGTATTTCTGCCAGCTTCTCCAAAAGGTGATGGTGTTGGAGCTCAAGATTCATCGTCTGGAGGAGATGAATGCTTTGGAGAACCCAACATGCGTTCGAATGAGTGAGAAGGCTGAGAGGAGAAATCCAAAGGACAAGGAGATGGGAGCTGCTTCTGAGAGTAAAGCTGTGTGGAACTCTCTTCTTGCCAGACCAAAAAATTTCCCAGGAAGGATTCAGGTCTTAGATGACATTGAATGGCCAGAATTACAGAGAAATGCCTTTTCTCCACCAGCAAGGAGAATAAAGCAGTGTAAGGCTTTAATCAAAACAACTGATAACAGCCAGAGAAATGAAGCAGTGTTTCTTCAAAACAGATTCACACCACTGAAAGAAACTGGTGAGTCTGAACAAAGTTCATGTCCTGATCTCAAAGAGGGACCTGAGATCAGGTCCAGCTCAAAGCCAAAGCAAGTCCAAAGAAAGACTTTCACGAATCAAGAAATGCTGATAATCACAGATAAAATGGTGAATGAGATCAGAAGCTTCTGGAACAAGAAAAACGTCAAAGTTCTGAGTTTTGCTGATAAAGTGCCCAAGGTCTGACTGAGGCCTGTGTGCTGAGTGTTGTTCTGTGAACCTGACTGGAGTCAGAAGATTGAAAATAAAGTTTTAAAGAAGAAATCCAGCGGATTCCTGTTTTTTCAAACATACCATTTTGAAGAATGCATATTTTTCCAACAATATGACAAAAAAACCTCTTCACTTTTAAAGAGGAAGTTATCAAACACAATGAAAGTCAATGAGAAAATTAATGTGTGCTCTCTGTACTCTAGAGGCATTTCAGAGTTCCATTGAGTAAAAGAAGAGACAACTTCCCATATTTTCATTCAAAAATTTTCACAAATATTGTTTTTTGGAGTAGGAAGAATTTGCAAGAGCACATAAAAATCGAGACAAAGTTAGTGTAGCATTCTATGCTATATTATTATTATTATTATTATTATTATTATTATTATTACCACTGAAACAATTTGTGTCAAAAACAAAATCAAAATATCAGTTTAATCTCGCAAAATGGAATTCTGTGTCATTTATACTTTAAATGATATTTCTGCTGTGATGAATGCCAAAGCACAGCTCCAGAATGGGCTGGGTTTTCTCACTTGTTTTTGCCAAAATCCCATTGATGTGCAGAAAGAAATCTTTTACACTTCTGTTTTTTGCGAGAGTGAATTTAATCTTTGCAATAGGATGCCCTCTGCCAAAAGTCATTACACTGTTGTGCCAATCTGGCAGCACAGTTTGATTTATTATTTGTTTGGGTTTTTCCAAAGTTTCACTGCGGCGGAATAGCGACTCAAAAGTTGTCAAGAAAACAGAAGAATAAAATCCAACTAGTGAAATTTGCTACAGCTTATACGCTGACAGTCTTAATGAAATGGCATTTATTCTCACCACTTGACTCTAATAGGTTGTTTGGTTACATCTCTAAACTTCGGTCACATAATTGTGAGAAAATGTTCATTGTGCTCAAATTTGGTGCTTCAGTTTCCCAAGGTATTTAATCTATCACCCTCAGTCATTGTCAATGCCCAAATGTTGTCAAAGCAAAGTGAACAGATTTTTTTTGATTGAAACCACATTTTATCACACAGTAAAAGTTCTTTTTTTCAGAAATGTGAAATAAGATACAGTAAGAAATTATTTTATTAAATCCTACAATCTGTCAATATTTCCTTGCTGCGATTGGAAACTTATGCACATGAATCAAAAACGTTTGTGTCCTGCTTGAACTTTGTAGACGATGTTGGAACCTTCACTGTTTCCCACTCTGTTGTGCTTATCCCCCTTCAGCAGTAACACCTTAACATGCTTTCTTATGAAGTTACTAACAATGACCTTGCTCTGATTCTCTCAAGTTTATAGGCTCATAAATATTCTAACAGTGGGAATAGTTTTTGTTAAGTGCCACACATAAAACAGCAACACAAAGGAGTAAAATTGAAAGACTCATACAGGGGCTTCACAGGTAGGAGAGCTGCCCAGAGCCAAAGATGGAACCCCTCGGGTTATAAGGAAATGTACTTCCAGACTGATTTCCTCTCACATTACCAACATGGACCTTTAAAACTTCCCAACAAAGAGCTGTTTGGAGGTAATGGTGTGAGCACAATAGGAATCTATTGTATGATTTTTAGTCGAATCCTGACAATTGTTCAAATAAACTTTGCTTCTTACTGATTACAAAAGAAAGTAACTAAAATGATCTTAAATAGGGAGAAAAAATGAATGTGCTTTTTTGACTTTTGCAGAGTTTGAAACAAGGTATGATACCTCTGACTATAGTAAACTGAAGCTGGCCTTCAGTACTTCAGCTCACTCACCAGTTAATGTAAACAATTTTTAAAGACATTCCAGTCACAACAGTGATGGTTCTTTTGTTTCTGTAATTGGTAGTTGCTTTTTTAAAGTGGGAGTGTGTTATGAGTGATCAGTATCTTACCTGCTGTACATGTCAATCAGGGAGGAGTCCTCACATTAGAGCCAAGCTTTACAGCCACTCAGAGTGGCACCCGTTCACAAACAAATTTACACCAACTGCCAAAATTCAAAACTTTTTAAGCAGTTTGTGTTAAATGTCATAAACATTTTTGACTAAGTCATGTTTGCATCCTATTGTTTAATACTTTTTAGTTAATACTTTTTATTACTTTCTTAAACAATTCTTTTGTGTTTCTTCATGTTTGTGGCACAAAAATTTCATGTGAATCTACCAGGAAAAGAATTTGAAAAAAATTATATACAAGCTTTCCCTTAAAACACTTAAATATTACTTATGACAAAATTATGTACAAACATACCATAACTGGAAATATATTATATTTGTGCAACATTCCTGAGAGTGATGTGCAATTTCTTTTGTTACCATTTAGTTTCACAGCATCTTAAATATAACTATCAAAAATATTTTATTTTTGTTTCAGTCACTCACAATTTGGTCTCACAGGTTACTAAACTGTCTTTTTTTGTTGTGTATTGCCAATAAGATTCTGACTACTAGTGCAAAACATCGCCTACCTACCAGGCTGATGTACAGTAAGAAGAAACTGCACACAGTAAGACAACAAAAGCCAAATATTAATTTCAAATACACCTTAATACACCTTACAGAGCCTCAAAATTTGAGATTTACCAGTTGAGGTTTATTTTCTTTTAAATGATCTAAATCAGGACTTTTCATCTAAATTGCTCCAGGGGCCACAGTTATTCAGAGCCCATTAATTGTAGATGAAACATGGCAGTATATAACAGAACAAGTATTTGTGAGGTTTAGTGTAGAATGACCCAGGGTGCAGTCAGGATCCAAAGTTCAAAACAAGTATTTTAATGAAACAAAAGGAGGGTGGATATGTCAGTAAAAATTTACAGAGACTCTAGACTCGCAGGGGTGCTCAACCAGTCGATCGCGATCCACCGGTAGCGAGTCGGCTGGTTCCCGGTAGCTCACGGAGCGCAACCTTCCTCTAGCAGCTGAGAGTTGGCTCGTCAGCTGAGAGCAACAGTTGCGCTCTGGCCCGGGACTCATGTCCGCTCACTGAGCTCTCCGGCAGAAGCGGTGGAGGTGGGAGGCGGGAGGAGTTTGCATTCCAGCATTGAACGCGCTCCCTCCGCCCTCCCCAGAACAACTGACGAGCCGGCTCGTCAGCTCCGCTCACAGACGTAGTCTCGCGAGTTTTGGGTGCGGTGAAACAGCACTCCGAACATGGTCTCGCGAGACTTTAGGGTCACGTGTTCACAACAAAGCAGCGAGGCGGAAAAAAAATGAATGAAAGACAGCTAACAAGCAAATAAAAATTATTATTTTTACCTGGAGTGGGAAGAGGACTCGTAATTCGAGAATAAATGGAGACGAGTTCCCCTGCTCCAAGGTTATTTAAGTCTGTGGTTCTCTCAGTCTGCAGGTTTTCAGCCCTCATAGCTCGCATGTTACAGGGAGTACTAATTGAAGGAGGTAAAAAAATTGATCCTTTTTGTTCGAGCATCACTTTTCTGTTTCTCTGTCAGGAGTTAAGTAAGGATTTTATCTTTTTTTGTAGGTAAATATATGGTTAAGTAGATAGTTTTGTTTGACAATACTTTAAATTAAATAAAACCAGCAACACATTACATTCTGTTTTATTTACTTTAAAGAAGTGAGGAGTAGAGATACGAAAAATTATGTTTTTTTGATACTGTGACTGGACGAGTAGATCTCAGCAAACTGCCGGCTTCAAAAGCAGCTCTTGGTTCAAAAAAGCTTGAGCACGCCTGCTCTAGAGAAAGGCACAAGGAACATGAACACGAGCAGACACCTCACTGGCTGAGGGAAGCAGCACAATGATTGGACAAACACTGAAGACAGGACACAGAATATAAAGGAAAACTAATTAGGGCAACGAGACACACCTGGCGCAGACACAAAAGGACACAGGTGAGAGAGGGTGGGGCTGCAGGGCAGAGAAACACGGGAACACTGAGAACACTAGAAAACTAAGGAAAATAAACAGATTATGACAGTATTATTATATTTTATCTTTCAAATTTGTTTATTTTGTATCCTAAATTTTACATTGACAAGTGATTTGAAATCTATTTTATATTAAAGAGCATCTAAACCTAATCAACTGTTTGTTGCAGATAAACTGCCTAAATTGCGCCTTAAGGGTATTATCTTTATATTTCTATGCGAATTTTGAAATTTTTGTGTAAACTTGTTTAATTCTGCAATATTTAGTGTAGAACCATCTTGATGCTGCCCTCTATGGGTTGAATGGTGGCTACTGCAGTTGAATTTCCTATTGGTTAAAACAACACTGCTTCTGTCACAGTGGTTCATGTATAATAAAGGTAAATAAATTAACCCACCCTTTTGCCCGTATACAATGACATGCATAAAAAATTGTGAAAATCTGACTGAGCAGGATCTTAAAGGTGAAATGAAGGAAAAAGCCCCAAAAATGTATATTTTGCATATTTTGCTTTCATATAATGTTTTATTAAAAACTGTGATTTAAATTATTCACAACTGTAATGAAAAAATTTTACACCTGCTAAATGGAGCTACGGAGCAGAGCCCAAAATCACAATTTTACTTGCTAAGGTAAACAGTTGTTGCTATGTAACTTCAAAGACGTCAAATAATCTGACTTCTTATTATGCGTGCCTATGATACTGAATCAGATTTTGCTATGAAACTAAAGATAAAAAACATCCAGCCGTACAAATATGAACCAGTCACACAGAGTGGAGAAAGCACTGCTCACACAGAAAGAAAGCTCTGACGAAGAAAAAGAGTAGGAAATGGTCTCTGACTGCATTCATAAGGTCTGACGTTAACAATAGTATATTTGCTCAGCGGGATCTCAGGAAGCAGACGCTTAATGTAACACGAACATCAGACAGAGGTCGCTTTGAAAAACATCTAGAATCACGTATGGAAGCGGCATTAATCCGGTTTTATTTGTGTTAAAAGATCGGGAGACTCTCCGGTTAACTGGACCGGAGGGTCTCTCAGGTTTCAGACCGAGCAGTAACAGGCTGAAGACGCTGTGCTGCGTCTGCCCATCAGCAGCACTCCGTGTCACAGTGAAGCAAAAAGTGCTGGAAAAATAGTTGTTTTCACTCAATGCTGAATCACTGTTATTGAGTGAAGGGTCGGAGGAGGGGAAACTTTTTTTCATGTTGACTGGGAGCCGTAAGAATGAGTAAGCACCAGTTGCGCATTCACAGGTAGTCATAAGATCAGACCAGCTGATCATCAAAGCTGTTCATCTTTTTAATTTAACTGGGAATGGATCATTTCAGCTAAATAACATGCATAAAGAAGCGTAGCTCGGAGCGCTGTTTTACCCGGAGCTGTTTCTCATGAAGTGAAGCTACTAGCTTAGCCTGCTAGCCGTAGTCGGCTCTCCGCTTCAAGGCGCTCAGTGTAGCTTTCTGAGGAATGAATGAGGCAGATACAATCATGCTCATAATTAATATAATACTCTTAATAAAAAGCAACTCACCTCTTTGTTGCAGACTTTTGGCTTCTGAGGCTGCTAAAGAGGTTCCTGTTATGACCGCAGCAGAGAGTGTCCTCACATGGTTGTTGTTTATAATCCAGCATGGGTAGGTCTAAATATTGTTGGCATCCTCCTTCAGATCAAGACTTTTGGTCACAAAACTAATGGATCTACTTAAACTGTGAAGCACTGAATAGGGACACAGCAAAAAATGTTAATCTAACTAAGTTTTAAAATCTTATATCCAGCCAAAAAGTCTTTTGATCTTGTTTTGAGACTGATTTACTAAGAATAATAACCTTGTTTTCAGAATGTGTAAGATTATTTGTCTTGTTAGTCTGAAAATTAGACTCAAATTAAGTAAAAAAAAATTCTGCCAATTGAGTAAGAAAGTTTTACTTGGTAAGATTCTTAAAATACTTGATTTGATTCAATTTTTTCTTATTTCAAGAAT
>NW_013952921.1:210532-212663 GCF_001266775.1 Austrofundulus limnaeus | reverse complement strand
GACATAAGTATTCCACAACACACAGTTAACTGGGTGACTGTTGATGAACCTGTTAATATTAGAACTGCTCATGTATGGTCAATTTGACTGTATTGACTGTAGTACAATATCCACAAACCATCACAAAAAAATAACCTGAAAAAGACATTCTCAAAACAAATAGATCCGGTATAGTCCCACCCCTTTCTCCTAAAAAAAAAAAAAACGGAGAACCCAACAAACAAATAATCCACACATTTGTGCTTATACTGGGGGGCTAAGCTTCCTGTCTGGACTCCCGCCACAACTAAATAACAATAACCAAAAATAAATAAATAAAGAAAGAAAGAGGTTCTCTTACTTTAAGGTATTATTACTGTTTATGTTCCTTGCAGCACTGATAAATAAATCACTAACTAAGATCTGGACAGACCCCCTGTGAAACTCTCGTACATAGAACAAAAAGAGGAATGCTGTCCCTGAGAATAATGTCTAAAATTAAATCAAGATATAACGCGGGACATAAAGTTARAAGGTTCATTACAACCTGACAGTCATAATGGATCGATGAGGATTGGACCTGCGGTCAACGCCGGTCCTCGTTGTCCGTCGCTGAGATGATCTTCTTTTTAACGTAGTCCATTGCTTTATTGGCATCCAGGAATTCCTTGTTTTCCTCCCCATGAGAGATGCAGAGCCGTGCAGGAAAAAGCAGGCCGTAGCGAACATCACGTCGGTTACGAAGAAGCCTCCTCACCTCCGTAAACGCCGCCCGAGCCTTGGCCACAGCCGCCGTGTAGTCAGATGTGATGATAATCGGTGACTCTTTAAAACAGAGAGGACCACGACTCCGAGCCCGACGCAGTATTTCCACACATTCTTGATAATAGTGCAGTTTAGCGACAATAACCCGCGGCTAATCGCCTGACCTGTTTCCACCTGGAGAGCGATGGGCTCGGTCCACCAGTGGCTCTTTATCCATCTGTAGAACCTCTGCTAGCAGTTTAGCCACTGCTGAAGTGGAGCTGGATTCTGGTGTTTCAGGAACTCCAATAATCCGCACATTGCACCTTCTCATGCGCCCCTCCATAACGTCACATTTCTTTTTGAGCCCGACGACTTCTTCTTTCAATTCCAACACGGTGGTGCGCAAAGCAACAACCTCATCGGACCAGATCGATAGGCCACTCTCCATCTCCTTAACACTCTGTTTCACATGGTCCAGATCTGCGCGCAGTAGCATCGTGCCGTTAGCCACTTCAGCTCTCACCGCTTGCAGCTCCCCTTTAATAAGAGTAAACTCTTCAGCCAAAGCCGCTTTTATTTCGGATTTGATCACAGTTGAGAGATCGTTTTTTATAGCAGCAAGAATGTCAGACTTCAAGGAGAGTGCATCCGTCTCGCTGCGGGAGGGAGAGGAGGGCACCGAAGCTCCGGTCCTAGCTGCAGTCTGCTCCAAAGTGGCGTCAGGCCTAGTAGCCGTCGAGCTAAAATGTTTGGCTTTCCTCGAGTTTGTCGGCATTTTTCTACTCTTCCAGGCAAGAATCACTCAGGAGTCGAGTCCGGACGGACCAAATGTTCAAAACAGCAAGGACATTTGGTATAGAACCACAAACAGAACAAGCCGGAGCGGGAGCCACGCGACACGTCTCACTCCTCCGCCATCTTGCCCCGCCTCTCTCAGAACAGCTGTGTTTGTTTCTTTTCCAGACGGGAGCGCTGCGACATGTTTTACTTTCACTTTCGCACCGCACTCTAATCAGCGTGTCCTCGTTGTTTTTCTTTTTAAAAATGCTGGAGCTGCTCACATGAGGCATAGAAAAACACCTCTATTGTTCTCCCTGCTGGATTAAAATAAAAAAGCTTTCAGTCTTTTCTCGCAACGTTTTAGCGAGCGTAGCCATCCACCATCATGTGAACCAGACGCTGCTCACATCATGTTTGCTGTGACCGCAGTGGTGATGCTGGTTCTCTTCGGTTCATATTTCAAACTGTGATCTAAAGTTAACGTCAGCTGTTTCTAAATGCTTTTTTTGCCTGGTGTTAAAAACGGGAGCAGCAGACTGAGGCAGAGATGCTGTGAGCGCTGTGTGTGTGTGAAGTCCTCACAAAGATAGCAAGATGTATGTGTGTCTCTTCTTTTTCTCTGTGT
>NW_013952921.1:208872-210147 GCF_001266775.1 Austrofundulus limnaeus | reverse complement strand
TATATATACAGTATATAGTTCAGTGAACGGATGAAGCTCTTGCACACAGAGTTTCTGGGATCAGCTGGTCTGCATCCAGAATGTGATTTGCATAACTGCGGGTCGAACAGCAGGGCAGGACCCGAAAATAAACAGTAAATAAATGGAGAAGCTAAACAACACAGTTAAACCATTTTTGAAGCAAACACACAGGATAAACTTAAAGGGGCAATACCATGTAGAATCAACTTTTTTTGAGTTTTATTTCATGTTATAATGTTATACTCTCATAAAAAACATACCCAAAGCCTTGCTTTGGCTCATTCATGCATGTTTGAGAAATCTTGCAGCGTTTTTTGGCAGCCATGCTGAGGAGCAAAATGACAGGTGGGAACCAGAAATGCCCCTGGGTCGTGTCTTTAAGCCGAACTTCCTCATGGCAGATCGCACCCCCTCCCCCCTCCCCACACAACCTGTCCATGACTCCGGCAGGCTCTCGGGTGAAAGTGAAACCTAACTATCTGCTGAGCTCTCAACATTAGTTCTCACTCAGTGAAGCTCTTTTCAGATCAAAAATACCTTTGAGGAAATGTATTTTCAGATGCCAAGTAAACTGCATCATGGCAGCCCCCCTCCCCCTGGCACCGAAATGGGCGAGACAGAAGCGAAGGTGGTTCTTAAAGAGACAGAGGCCATTTTCAAGGCGTTTAGAAGAGGAAGTGATGAGAAGATAAGTTTATTTTCTATTTAAAGTGTAACTTACCCCAAAATCAACTTTTTAAACAAATAAACTGTCCAAATTGTGTCTTAAGGGTAATACCTTGCATTTTTGACCTAAATTTAACATTTTTGTCTAAAATAGTTTAAATCATCAATATTTGGTCAAAAACGGCTTGGTGCTGCCATCTAGGGGTTTAAAAATACTACCATGTTTGAAGTACCTTGTGTCGTGCTGTACCGTGTGACGTGTCACAGTACTGTGCTCAGTATGAAAGSCTCTCTGTAGAGACACGCCCTGCAGAGATTCAGGAGTTAGCCATAGCATTGTTGATTGTATCTGTGGTAGAAGCTGCCTTCTCTCCTCACCCACACTGAAAACATGGAGTCTATCAGTCATAAAACAAAGTGAATTAACTTACACATCCTCTTTGTGTTTCAAGAGTTTTTAAACTGTGGTTGTTGTGTCACGTAGTTTAGATCGGGCCAAAAATACACACAAACCCTCGCACACACATATTGTCCCCACATGTGAAATAAAACATGTCCACACACACACACACACACACACACACACAC
>NW_013952921.1:198814-207182 GCF_001266775.1 Austrofundulus limnaeus | reverse complement strand
CCTCCTGGCCACACCTCCTAGCTCACCTCCCCCCACCCCCCTCAGAGTCTCCACTTTATGCATTTTTCAAATTTGCGTTGGGGGCGGAGTTATCCTTTCACAGGGGGGTAAGTTACACTTTAAACATAACAGCATTTCAATTACAGCTAAAGGTGACATAGATACTTTATTATGGTATAGTATTTAAATGTATGCCGGAGAAACACATAATATTGGCCCTTTAAAGTATATGGACATTGATGTGATCAGCTGGACATTGGGAGGAACAGACAGAGTTTTTTTGTCATGGGGCATCTTAAGGGGAGAGTGCCGAGCTCGAGACGCTAGACGAATGCACTATACGCACGCATGCATGCCTGCCTTCCGTAACATGACGGCTGACTACAGTTGGAAAAAAGAGTGCACGAGACACAATTTGGCTTAAAACACAGACATTCTGACAAATAAGTAACTGTTCGTAACCTTACCTCAGCTTAGAAGGCAAAGGGTATCAGTCTTTTCCGCTCAGATTCAGCTATCCGTGCATGAAACTAATGTTTACTCACAATGCTAATGCTACCCTTGCTCTCTGGCGCTCAAGAGGTAGAGGAGCCAAATGGCTGGCTCACTGCTGCCAACTAGCGGTCAGAGGCTGAACTACAACATAAAAATGAACAGCTTGCAGGAAAGTTGACGTTTTAAAGTTTAATTAAAATTCGATACAGGGCTTTAGAATATCAATACAGTATCAGGAAATGAAATATCGCGATATTTTCTTACACCCCTACTGCCGAGCACCTAAAACCTGTTCCTATTTATTTCACTGGGTTTTTAGTTCATGACATTTTACCAAATTCTATATTGTCTGATTTTAGTGCCTATTGTAAAAGATAAGACTGGCTAAATAAATAAAAATGATACTATCAATCTCTGGCCAGTCATTCTGTCCTCCATTGCCTCGCAGCAGTGGCTTCATGCATCATGAGTCAACGCCTTGAGCCAGCGACTCCAACACTTATAGAAGAATATTTAAAACCAAGATTGTGATTCGTGAA
Organism: Austrofundulus limnaeus; assembly: GCF_001266775.1. Classification (NCBI taxonomy): domain Eukaryota; kingdom Metazoa; phylum Chordata; class Actinopteri; order Cyprinodontiformes; family Rivulidae; genus Austrofundulus; species Austrofundulus limnaeus. The sequence continues at coordinate 206,148 of NW_013952921.1, read as the reverse complement.
ACCTTTATTTTATTTGTGAAACTTTAATAAACATTGTTTCAGTGCATTTTATGCATCTGGACCACACTAGACCTGTTTTCAGAAATGCTAGCTTGTCAAATTAAGTTAGCTGTCAGTCATGTCCCCTCATCCTGACCACACATCATCATTCATCCCCAGACTTGGCCATGCACCTCATTGTCTCTTGGCACTGCCCAATTTGTTGGAATTTTTCATTTTTGGCTGGGGGTGGGGGGTGTCTCATTCTAGGGCTGAATGGAAGTCTGGCCTGCAGGCCACCAGTTGAATAGCCCAGATCTAAACGGTTTTTGCAAGTGGATGAAAGTCCAAAACACAGAAAAGACTAAACTGGAAAAGAAAACTTGCCCATGTGCTTGTAACCAAGGTCTTGATGTCTAATGTTTCAAGAACAGCCTGCAGCCTGCTCTTACTTGCCATGTCAGTGTATTCCTCTGTGTGCATATTGACTTGTACGTTCTTTGCACTGAGCAGCAAAGCCTGGAAATCAAATACTAAAAGAGGCCCCTTGAAATACACACACACAATCAACACACACTTCAGGCTTGGCACTCATTAAAGGTTGTTTGCATCAATTCCTGTTCAAATGGCTGTAACAATAACACTGAAAAAAAGAATGTGTTGGATTTACTTAATCCAATAGTGGACATTGGTTGCACACAAATCTTTAGCTTTGGCAGCAACTTAAACATTTGTGTTAAACTAACACTAGTTCTTCATATTCAGTAAACTTGAATATTACCATTAACATTTAAATAATCACTGGACTGGCAAATACATATTACCTTTCTTAACTATTAACATTACTCATTTTACCCCAGCCAATAATAAAAAATAACAGTTGCATGTCCAAACATTTATTCAAGAGCCACAGGATAAACACTGATACAGTGTGTCAAAAATTCCAACACTCATCATATTGTGACATCTTGGTTCAAAACAGCATTCAGAATTCTTTACTTCAACATTTACATAACTAAACAGGCCCTGATGGGATTATTAAGACTGCACAACCTTCCATCTCTTCACTAAAGATACAAACTATAATTGAAGAATGCTGCCAATCAGAAATTGTACATAACGTACATGGCAGTTACAAAATAAGTATTAATTCTCAACAATAACATTGTGGTATGTTAGAGATTGCTGATTCTTCACCTGGAAGTTCAAACTCCAAAATGCAGCAGTGCAAGTGTGAGGTTTAAAGTCTTTTTACCTGCACAAAAACAGTCAGCTTTCCTTATAGGAGCAGTTTTGTCTTCAAATTTTGGTCTTTTCTCAAGAGTTCAGTCACATTGGGGCAGCTGTGGCAGAGTGGTTAGGGGAGTCGTCCTGGAACTGGGGGGTTGCCGGTTCGATCCCCCGTCCAGCTGTCTCAGTTATTGTGTCCTTGGGCAAGACACTTCACCCCTAATGCCTCTGATGTGTGCCCCATCAATGTATGAATTGATTAGTCTCCATATCTGATTGTTCATGTTAGCATTGTAGAGACCTAATAGAGTGCTGTGTGAATGTGTAAATGAGGACACAGATTGTAGTGTGAAGAGCTTTGATTATCCTGGTTGGGTAGAAAGGCGCTATACAAGTACAGACTATTTACATCCTGCTCTCTCGCCACCTTTTGAATCACCTCGAACGTGTAGCAGAGTTGTGATGGAGATGTGATGAGTATCCCATGTTCAAGAAGTAAAAAAAAAAAAGTCCAAATAGCATAGCTACTGCAAGGGCCACATTGTCCAGATCCTGAAGAGCCACGACACTCGAGACAATGCCAACTTCGGAAAAGTCACTGCCTGGTGTCCCTCTGGTGACTTAGATGCCCACAGCAGTTTCCCCGAAGGCTCTCCTCTATCTTTGTTATGGTAAATATTTATTTAACAAAGACAGAAATACGTGGTCCAAGAATGAAGGTACTCCGTGGGATGATCAGTTGAGTTTTATTGCAACAACAGGAAACACAGACAACAACCTGGCCTGTCTCTGTGCCTCTGCTTCTCTCTGTCACTGTCTCTCCACACTGCTCACTGTTGTACCCTGTGTCTCAAGAGGCCTCATTTATATATTAACAAACACCATTCTGTCATCTTAGCAAGATTTGATACAAGGTCAATGGAAAACACAAAGATAAACATAAGTGATATCTAAGAATGACTGTTGTTAGCAAATCTTGTTCTGACTTTAATCATTCTATCTGCAGATGAACAGAATGTCATGAAAACCTAGGTCATTAAAGGATGTCATGAATTACTTGGTTAAACATAAAAGTATTAGTTCTATTACAGTCGTCCTGTCCTGGTGAAAGATAAAACATTTCTTGAAGACTCCTTTTTAAAGACTGATCTCTTTTGAATGCACCAATTCTAATACTAGGGTTTATTTAAACCCATGTAAACGGAATAGTATGGAGGAAACTGACATAATTAGAAATAAAAAGCAGAAATATATAAAAGGAATAATAAATAAATAAATTCAGTTCAAATTGACCAATTAAATTAAAAAAGGAGAACTATACCTCATGTTTTATTATTTAATTGACATTCCTGTTTATTTTTCCAGCTTAGTTGCAATAAATTTTATATTTTAGTACATAATTTACATTTTACTGTTTTTAAAAATATATATTTTTGCTTAGTTATATACGTGAACATGCATTTATGTCTCTTAAATGTTTAATTATGCAGAAATGCACAAGGTTTAAAACAGGAGACAGAGAAATGTAAAAACAACACATGGTCAAAATCTATTGAGGAAAATAATAAAAATAATTAAATACAAACATCACAAATGACACAATGCATGTACAAACTAATTGTGTGTGTAAGATAAAATAGACCTATATTGTCATTGTACAGAGCACAATGAAATTACATTATATATATAAATTACGTGTTAACATATATAATTTATTGAAACTAAGCTGCAAAACTAAATATGAAGGTCAATTACAATATAAAACATGAGTTAAAGTTCTCTTCTTATCATTTAACTGGTGCATTTATTTATTGGTCCTTTTATATACAGGGTTCCCACAGCTTGGTCAACATCAAATTCAAGGACCTTTCAAGGACTTTCTAGTACCAGTTTCCTCAAATTCAAGAACCACGCATGACGGCAATTACCTACTGCTACCACAGAATGTTACAATAAACAGATTTAATATCATGTAAATTCAATGAAAAACTGAACAACAGAAGCTGTTGAGTCAGAATCAATGAAAGAAAGTGGATTAAATGTATAGCCTTCAGTCATATCCACAATACATGGACATGTAATTACAGTATGTCCTGGGAGGTTGGACAGAGGAGCTGTGGTGCTCTCACCTGGGCTCAGAAAGAACAACCCGCCCTACTCTGCTCTTACTGGGTAAAACTATGACTATGGCTCACGTTATTTGTTGAAAGCCACGTCAGTTTACCGTTATTCTGAGTTATCCACTGCAACTGTTTTTTATTATAATTTTTTTTTACAGACAATTAAAATCAATTGTGTGAATGGAGAACTTCAATCCCCAAAAAACGTTCAAGGACTTTCAAGGACAAGTGTAATTTTTTGCTGTTTTCACAAACTTTCCAGGGACTTGAAATCATTTTTTCAAATTCACAAACTTTCATGGATTTCAAGGACCCGTGGGAACCCTGTATATATTTCTGCATTTATAGTACATGGCTGTAGTTAAAGAGATCTGCCATTCATGCTCCATTTTTAAGAAAAAAAGAAAAAAAAAGGGAGGCCGCTTCTAAACTCAAATGAAGAGGAGCTTTCAGATGTTATGTTTTTGTCTGAAAGACATTAGCCAAGCTATGCCACCAGTGTTGCCAACTTAGCGACTTTGTCACTAGATCTAGCGACATTTCAGACCCCTCTAGCGACTTTTTTATTCCAAAAAGTGACTAGCGACAAATCTAGCGACTTTTCCCAGTGCTTTTAGAAACTTTTAGGAGCTTCGGCGACAGCATTTTTCAAGCAATTTTTTCCTTTCCTCTGTTCCTCCGCAAGCAGCGAGTGGCGCAGTGAGCCCCTCCCCCTTCCTAAAGCCGTCCAAGTCACTGAAGCCTTGTGCGGCACCCCCAATCCCTACCCCCACCCTCGGCTGAAGTCAGCTGAGAAGAGACCGCTGAAAATGAATCACGCATGCACAAAGCTTCCACTGCTTCTGTCTGGTTTACAAAGCGGGATGTAATATTTAATGTAATGTTTTATTCTCTGATACTGTCTCTCTAAACTAAATCTCTGGACCCAGCTGTGTTTGACTCACAGTCACTTCATCTCTTCCTCCCTGTCCCTCCTGACATCGAACCGTCTGCAGATTAAATTTAAGATTCCCACAAATTAAATTTATGTGAATCTAAGCATTAAATTTATGAAATGATTTTTATTTCATTAATTTTAATAGCAGTTTAAAATATATTTAGTGTTTTTATTCACTTTTTCACTCTTTATCATCTGTCCAATATCTCAGATCACAATTATTGGCAAACATCCAACTATGCAAATTAGGTGATGACGTCATCTAGTGACTTCTAGTGACTTGTAGGACAGCCAATAGGGACTTTTCTTGCTCAGGAGTTGGCAACACTGTATGCCACTCAGAAGATTTCACATTTGGATAATACAAGTCTGGTTCTGTTGGGCCAATTACAAAAATTAATATAAAGCCTGAGAGCTCCTCATTTTTTGGAAGTTGTTCTTATGTTCCTTAATGAGTCTTAACAATAACTTGGATTAAAAATGAAGGGGATATGAAAAACAGTGGTGTTTGAACATCTTGTGTGACAAGTGTAACTTATTTTGATCTCTGCTGGAATTACTTTCCCAAATTAATAAAAAGAGCAAGCAGGCCTAAACAGTCCAGGTAGGATCACAGGGTTAACTGAATGAATTGTGAAATGCTGCAGAGCTACAGTCTGCTCAAACACTCACCATGTTCTCCTGGTGATGTCAGGACTCTCATTCAGATAGATGCAAAGTCTTTGGATGAGGGACTCCCTTTGATCTCAGTGGCACCCTTTAGTATTATAACAAAGAAAATAGACATAAGTAAACTCTAATTTTCAATAGCACAGAAGAAAGAGATCACAACAATCAACAATCAGTCATGTGACACCAGCATCTACAAAATATTAAAACTACCTGTTTAACCTCACCTTTATGGACTGGACTTTATATAATCTCCACATGATATAAAAATATATTTTTAATATATATATTTTTTTTCACCATACATGACTGGAGCAAAATTAACACTAAATAGTTCATTGACGTACATTACACCAGCTAAACTAATTACATTAATCACTTTTCTGACAGTATAAAAACACGTAAAGGTTAAACCTAAGACACATTTTGGATTTCACAGATGTATTAATGAGGGCAGTGCCTATGCACAAGCTAAACAATCAAAAAATATTAAATGTATTATAATTAAATTAGGTAACTTTAACAAATACAAAGTACTGTTCTTACCACAAAAACTTGTACCAACGATCCATCATCTGATTCCAGGTGAAATGTGCAGTTGCGTTTGCTTCACAATCTGCAGATAAAAAGAGGGGCCTAGTAAGCTAAGTTCAAGCTAATTGCTAATGCTGCTAGCAATATGTTCGATAGCCAGATCTTACCAATAGCACGGTGCAGTTAACACACAACTGAGTCGATTTATACAGAAGACCAAAGTAGTTTAGGAGCGTTGCAGAGTAAAGTTATGTGAGATTAAGCACTCGCTCAAAATCTAATAGCCTATTTGCCACGGACATCCGGCCCAGCACTTGATGCCACTCCCAACACTTCCGGTTTGTGGTCAACACAGTGTTAGCGAAAGATTTTTTCACCTGGCAACAACTCATAATGATCTCCACAGTACAGAATTAGCACATTACATGTACCAACATAAACACAGGAGACGTACAGGTCCAAACAAGTGGAAAAAAATCACTCCAAAGTGGATTATAGCCACAAAAACAAAGGAAAGATGTTTGTGTTTATGGTTTCAGAATTTAGCCTTTTTTGCTAGTCCTTGGCTGCTTGTTCCGTGAATTTTCACGTAGAGCTGTGCCACTTATATTGTTGAAAAGAGCAGAGCCTGGGCTTTAAATTGATGAGCTACTTGTATGGTTTGGATCGTTTCCTCCGACGTTAGTGAACTGAATACGTAATGATTATCAGGTGGAGGTTCTGCTGCTCTCGGTGCTCTGGGGGAAGAGGTGCTCGTCGCTCGGCTTTAGTCTACACTGTAATATACACTCTAACAAGTTTTTACTTTAGCATAAAACTCATGACAAAGTCGCATAAAAACATTTCATATAACACAAACGCATGCGCACACACACACCTACCTTTACCGGCTGCTGTGTTAGCTTCCTGCTAGCTGTCGTGTGGAGGTGGTCTTTCCTCTCACGGTCTTGGCAGTAAAAGGGGATAAATGTACATTTCCCGTTTTGTAACCTCCGTCTTCTCATTTCTGATGCTGCCTCTTGAATATCCTCAGGTTAGAAATGCTGATTAAAACACAAGCGTGAGCTTTTAAAGATAAGTTTTCCCTGTAATGCTGTGATCCACAGCTGTCACCTCCTCGTCAAGAGGAAAATGGGAGAAAAACTAACTACTCGATCATATCTGCTGCTTAGTGGACACAACGGCACACAACAGAACTCACGTTTTATACCAGTAGATCACAGATGCCTTAACTTTTGTGACTTTTTCACAGACTAGTACTAGCAGCTAATGCTAAAAACATAGGCAGTAAGCAGGGAGTGGAAGGGAGGAGCGTGACAAGAATTTAACCAGAAATACGTCATTAATTACCATGGCATATAGGCTATTCAAATGCAGCTTGAAACAGATACAACAGCACCAGCATTAAGTTCACAGAAAGTATTTACCATTACATTACATTACCATTACTCTTGAGACATTACACATTTGACTGAGATTTTGACAATATACGTTCAGAAAATCAAGACTTACCGAACAGAGGAGAAGCAATCCATACCATGAGGGCATTTCATTTGAATGACACAATGGTCGATTTCCCTCTTCCCGTCCCGTGACCCAAATCCCACGAATTATCGTGAGATTTAACAGTCCAATGTTATTTCATCACTTCAGTTCAAAGTGACGTGAACACATTCATGTACCTTTTCTGCATGTTATGTAGTTTCTACATGATACAGTTACATTTACCTTAATAATGTGACATTTGTGTTAAATAAACCCAAAATGCTCAAATAGATCCAAGAGATGCTATGTCTCCTTTTTTCAGGGAGGTATGAGGCTGGAGATCACTAATTCTCTGCCCACCCCTTAACACTCAACAGATG
>NW_013952921.1:189338-198719 GCF_001266775.1 Austrofundulus limnaeus | reverse complement strand
CCCCCACACTCCACCCCAACTCCTTGCCTTTATGGGACCTCTAATTATGCTTACATGCCACATCAAAATAAAGCTCAGCAAGCTATGCCTTTGCTATGGAGAGGAAGTGAGCCGGTCAGATGCAATAAAGCCTCCCTCTGTGGAGCTTGCCTATAATTGGGTGGCCTGAGAATGGACATGGAGAATCAAAGGCGCTGCTGCCCTTGCTGTTGCTTGCTGACACTGGTAATGACTTTGCCTATCTGTGGATTTTCTGCAAATTCTGTATGTTGGATTTATGTAAACATGTTTAATAATTGTTTTCCCAACAAGAAAACAGTATGTACTATAATGCCCTGTCCACATGGGAATTGTTTTGTGAATATTCAAAAAAATTTCACTTCTCTCAGATGAGTTTCTTACACACCACCCTTGCAAATTTGTGTAGAGGTGAAACAACCTTTTGAAATTTGATGGTTAAAAAATTCCCGTTTAAACACTGAAAAGACTTTCAATGCTTTTCACAAATCGATATAAGCTCCAAACTTGTCCTGATATTTTGATAGAAGGTCAGAAACCAAAAAACTTTAGTGAAATCAAATATTTAGGTGTTTTATTGGAGTCAAATTTAGGCTTTAAAAACATTTTAAAAAGTTAATAAACACTGTAAAATATAATTTAGTAAATTTTTTATACATAAGAAACTGATGATTGAGGCATCAAACATGTATATACATTGATAATTACACATTTTCTTTATTGTAAAATGGTTGTAAAACTGCTTTGTAGCCACTGGAGTCATTATATAAACAGGCTATCAAGATCCATGATAAGAAAACACAGTTGTTTCATCATTGCCATATTCTTGCCAAGTATAACATTCTTAGTTTTGAGAACTTAATCAAATACACAAATATGTATATCTCTACTTTTCAAGATTATTCATGGTTCAGCTGCACCTCCCTTAAAAAAAATTGTATCCTTTAGCTCTGGAAAAAAAATCTAGAGTCACCCGTTTCAACTATTCGTGGTAAGTGTAGAGTTCCTAAATGTAAAACTTACTTTTGGTAAATCAGCTTTTTCAAGTGTTGCTATACAACAGTGGAATACTTTGCCAACAGAACTATTGATATGTACAGACTTTCATAAATTTTAATGCATGACAAAATAATGGCTTCTCTTAAATCAAACCTGGTCTCATAATGTAAACTGATGTGAGTGGAGTTTTTGATTTTGAGAGTATGTAGGTGATGGTTTATTTGAAGAGTGATTTTGCTTTGGATATTGTAGGCATGTTTAATTGCCTGAAATGATTTTTTTTGAGTGGTCAGACTTTTTTAACGTGTTTTTTAATAAGTGGTGTCTACGATGCCATCTTTTTGGGAGCATGGATATTATGAATTGATTTTATATTGATTATGATTGTATGTCTTTTGTATACAGTATATGATGCCTTTTAATTTTTTTCTCTTTTTTGAATAGCATCCAGCTGCTCTTGTTTTTTTTTTATAAATTAATAAATTTTTCTCTTTCTTTTATAATACTGTGTGGGCTGGGTCAGGGACTACAGGTGGAAACTATAGCACCCAGTGCTATAACCTGATACAGTGCATCTTTCCTTCTATGGCTAATGCATACTGTATATTGTCCCTGTAACAAATAAATTCATCAAAAAAAAGAAAAAAAAAAAGAAAATAGTGTCATAGTCCCACCTAATCTATGACCTCAAAAATGACAGAGGTAACAACTACAAGGACAGCTTGCATTTGGGTTGCAGATGCCAGTTGCTGAGTTAAATAAAACCCCTCATTTACTGTATCCATTTACGAGCAGAGATTGATGAACAATAACATTGCCTTTAATAGAGCAGCACAAAAACCTTTATAATTTCACCAAAAAAGTTTTTTTATCACTTTACTGAACTGTCAACTAAACTGTTTTCTCAATAAAGCAAATGATGCAGAAAACACTATATTTTACATCTAATATGCAATTTTAAACACATGAAAACTGGGAACATTTCTAAAAGATTGTTTTTGTACAAAACTTTATGCCTTTTATACTTTTAACATTGATATTTTCATTGATACAGTCGTCCTCTTCTGCAGGGCTTGACATTGTCCATCACGTCAGTGTATTGGCACTGACACATCTCAGTTTTTGTGGTTTTCTATTTTAGTATGACACTAAGCAGGAGATGGAAATTCACAAAAAGGATGCAACATTTGCATCTGTATTCACCATCTTAGTATTTTTCTTCTTGTGTTTACAGTTTGGACCCAACTTGTAAGCTTTTTGCACATGCTCCTTGCCTTGCCTCACAAGAAGTGACTCTCAGTCACTGAATGTTGATTTGATCCATAAATATTGCGATCATTTATTTTACAAATCATACAGAATCACTAAGTACACTTAATTGTGGCAATCAGTTTCCTATAAAAGTTTAGAACCAACAATAACAAGCTTCTAGCTTCTTAAATTGTCAATAAACACTTAAATAGAACACAAATGTCAGCTTAGATGTTAAATACCAGACATTTGAGGCAACTGACTTAGAGTTGGTATGGAAGAGTTTAAGAAAAGGAAGAAAGTAAGGCTTTCCTATATTTTTATCTTAAATAACGTGGTTTAACCAGAAGGGCGAAGCATTCTACTCGGCGTCAGCCAGACTGAGAGGTTCATAACAGCCAGCTTTTACCTTAAAGATGATGTTCCGTCATCTGCCAGGTATTTCGGGGTGCTGCTTTGAAAATCCACTCAGGACTGTCAACCAGGGGGACCCCAAGGCGTGTTTTTGTCTCGCTTGCATCTGCGTCAAGCCGTAGATAGAAGGCAACCCCAAATTGGAAACCGGCTTCAAAATAAAACTTCTGTTTGGAGAGTTTTCTGAAGTGGATCGACCAGGCGTTGGTAATCCACACTGTGAGATTTTCCCCGTTGGCGTTGAAGGGGCCAAAACCTGACACAGTTTTCAGCTTTGACTCTGAGAGTCTAGCTGTCAAATGTGACTGATGGCGGTCTGTCACTTACTGCCGTCCGGGCGGAAACTGTTAGTACTAAAGAGGCTTAGAGAATCTAAGTTCTGCCCTCCGGAAAGTAAGATTAGTAAAAGGAGTTATCAGGGAAAGGTTAGTTTCGGAACTTGCCGTCGCCTCCTGAAACTAAACAAAGATTATTGCTTCTGTGTGGTTCAGAACAAACATTTCATGACCCATTTAATTATCTGACGAGCACTTATTTAAAAACATAACTTAAAGAAAAATGAATTGCTTCAAGTTCAAAACATTTGCAAATATGATTCAGACAAGTAAAACATTGATATTTCATCAACCTTAAACCATAAAGATTATTTTAGTTAAACAAGATTTTTCTCCACAGAAAAACCATACATGGCTGAATTCATACTGAGGGAGAAAAGAGATCTGTCCTCTTTTCTCCTGTAACTTTGATAAACATTCTCTGATTATCAAAATGCATAACACTTTCAGTTAAGAGAACAATAAATCAAATAAGAGAAGGAAGAGAATGTCTCTTTGAAAGGTTAAGACGACCTGACATGGCCTAAATTCAGTTCTAAGTGGAACAGAGTTTTTGTCCCTTCAAAGGCCCATCAGAGGACTGAGAGTCCAAGACAGTTTCCTTGATAATTTCACTCAAGGTGACCCCTACAGACTGTTTATTTTATTTTAACAAAATATGTACTAAAAGGTATTTTGACAACAAATATATTTCAGCAAACTATGATTTTGAGCATTATATGATTTCTTACACATAGTCCACCAGGATGCGCCAACACAAAAGTCAGAGACTTCACATGAGATTTGGGCCATCTTCAAGCAGATACAAGCAGATTACTTCCTACTTGCAAGCACCCCCTCTGGTGGGGAAACTTTTTTCAGGGATACAAACTTTTTTTAGAACACCGGTAGACGGCAGCCATGTGTGTTTGTTGTTGTTCGAATAGCGGCTCGGTCACACGCTAATGTCATTAGTTTATTATCATTACTGAGCTGCAGGACTGCTCCCCCACCGCCTTTTTTTCACATCATGTCGCCCTGCTTAGATCTAGGTGAGCTCGTTTCAACTGCTTTTTACAACGCGGTCTCATTTTCGGACTCAATAATTTTGCCGATATTTCAGTTAAAATACATATGTAAAAATATTTATCTGAGTATAATACTACCCCCCAACTTTATGGATGATTTTATGGATTAAATTTTATGCATTATATTTGAATAAATACAGTATTTCAGTGTTTTGAATCAGTTTCTTTGATTTTACACCATTGAAAGCTTCCTTAGAAACTAGGGGTGTCTGATAACAGTTATTCACAAACCAAGTACAAGTACTTTAGCTTGGTTAATCGCCTATACCGAGTACCGATACCATGTACTTCCTGAGTTTAGAACTAAACATTATCAAAAAGAAAAAAAATAAGTAGGTCCTGCGGATGGGTTCTTCTTTAATGAATCGTTTCGTCTCTCTTCCAAGAGACTTCTTCAGTCTGAGAGTGGTGGACAAACAGGTTGGTCACATGCAAAAGAGGACCATCAGCCAAACAATAGGTCGTTAGTGCCTTGATTAACTCTATTGTTCATAGAGGGTCATGTGCCTCATCAACTATTGTTGGGGCCCTGATTCACACCTTGTGTTCACAAGAGGCTGAGTACTTGTAATAACAGCATTTTAGGAGGGGGAACATTGGACACGAAGATCTCCTCCCCTTTTTAATGGTGAACTGTTTTTCTTCACAAAAATAGCTTTCTTTACTCCTCCTTCCATGTAGAAATGCAGTTTGCAGTTTTAAATAAAACTCAAGATGTGTTTATGTGAATTTGTAGATGACAGTACAGTCTGTTTCATCCTTGAACTACTTATGGGGCTGTAAGCCTCCTCTGCAGATGCTTTGTTATAGTTCTAATTATATCATGTGAAACCTAGACTTAACATATTTTTGCTGTTTTTATTTTATTATTTAGAAATAGAGCTGTGTTGAGAATGACAGAGCACTCTGGCCTTGTGGTACAAGGAGGGGAAGGCCTCATGGCTTCCCGCGGTGTGCAGAAGCACCCAATATGTTTTTAATCAGCAACAAGGCTGGGAGTCATTACTGGGCCTTGCTCATTGTCTCTCTGACTCCATCTGTGAAGGAACAGGATCTCAGAGGAAGAAGAAGACAGACAAAAAGCATGTAAATTTTTTGTGGTCAAAGAGAAGACCAGGCTCATGGGTTTAAACAGATGATTCACAGAATTGGTTAGAGAGTTCTGGACTAAAGGACAACTTAGGCACTAATCATGACAGCAGGTAAGGCCGGCGTCACCTCGTGCAGAGCTAAGCTTTAACAACTGTAGTTTTTCCACACCCAGTTGTCGGAGAAAAAACATGTTTTTTATGTAATGTTACCCACAGAGATTATTTTTTATAAGTCAATACAATAAATTCTTCTGCTGTGGCTGATGTGCCCAGGAAGCTTTACAGTCCCTCAAATTTTCTATTTGGTGTTTTGTTCCTCATCTTGAACTTTTTCTTAAAAATTTCTGATGACACTTATAAATGTGTACTTAAAATATTTCTATTTGCCACTAGGGGGCAACACAATAGCAACAGTAAGTAAGTAAGTAAGTAAGTAAGTAAGTAAGTAAGTAAGTAAGTAAGTCAGTAAGTCAGTAAGTAAGTAAGTAAGTAAGTAAGTAAGTAAGTAAGTCAGTAAGTCAGTAAGTAAGTAAGTAAGTAAGTAAGTAAGTAAGTTTTATTTATAAAATGACTTTCATAGAAATAGATTCACAAGGTGTTGTACAATCACCAAAGATATTAAGAGTGTAAAGACAGTAATAAAACATCAAACAGATAAGTTCCAGCTCAGAGCAGATAGGAGACAGAGCACAAAAAGAGGTGGCAATAAATAGGGGCAGGACTGTAATACGTCTGAATGTCAAAACCAAACAGTGAATCAAAGAGATGGGATTGTTCTAGAATGAATAAGGTTGAGACTAGGGCTGGACAGGCAGGCACTATGAGGCTTATAGGCTGATAGCAGAAAACAGCAGCAACAGTATAAATTTACTTTATAAAGAAAATGTGAAGAACTTTGTCAAAGATGTTGATTATTGACATAAACAGCAGGAAGAGAGCAGCATTAGTAATCTTTTTTGTACTTGCCTTTTTGTCCATTAAAATATTAAAAATTGTACCTGCTACAGAACGTGTGATGGTTTAGCTTGTCACACTAATGTTTCCTGTGTTTTGCCTGCATTGCATTGTGGTGTAAGAAAGGTTTAGGTGATTTCAGTTCATAAGCTTAAAAACTAACTCACTGGGATGCTAAGTAAAGCCAAACTAAAACAGCAAAGTTGTGGTCTATACATCCAAGAGAAAGCAAAATATGCTAAAAGTGATATAAAGAGTGGATAGGACACTAGAAGTAACATCTTTTCCACATTAAACACAAGAAAATCATGAATAATTTTTCCAAAATGCTCCTAGTTTAAACCCAGGTAAGGACATACAGTGTTCATGATATCAAAAATGTTGGCATCTTCTTTATTATGAAACTGAATGTCATTTTTTCCCCCAAGATTCCTCTAGGGTTTTGGGTTAGCTCAGGTTATGGTGCTTTTAAGGTATAATCTTTAACGGTTGTCAGGAATTTCCTATGTGAAATTTCACTTGGCACCTGGTAGTTGCTTTTAATAAGCAATAAATGGGGGCAGAACAAAGCAAAACGTTGACTGCTTATTGTGACCCCCGCACATGAAGCGTAAGTGGGAGTCATATTGTTTTCGTACTGTTTATTTTTTTATTTTATTTTTCTTTTCAGTGATTTTTGGTCAACCGTAGCACAAAAACGGCTACACCGGTCAACATGAAATTTGGTAGGACTGTAGATTCCAAGCTGGAATAAATAGTTTGAAAAGGAAATCTTAGGATCTTTGAAACAAGACTTTGACAGAAACAAATTGCACAGGGGTTTCCTCTCACTGGAGTCCACCGGCGCCGGAATAAGTGGGGCCAGGGGGCCATTGTCCCCCCCATTTTACGGCCCCGCCCATCAGCTGGTCCCACGGACATTTACAGGCTGCACCGATGACAAGTTATGACCTCTCTCTCTCTCTCTCTCTCTCTCTCTCTCTCTCTCTCTCTCTCTCTCTCTCTCTCTCTCTCTCTCTTGCAAGTTGGAGTTTATCTACTTGATGCTTATGTTGGTGTAGTATTTTCCAGAAGGCGGTACACTTCATAACTATAATGATGTAAAATGAGAACAAACTCTTGATAATAAATTAATAAAGTTTTTAAATGAGGCACGGTGCGCACAACCCGTGGTGGAGAACAGTCAGAGGGTTGACACACATGTGCCAGCTCTGAATCGGGCTGATCATAAACCTGCCTGACACCTGAAAAAAAAAAAAACGTTTTGATTCTGATCCCATCCGTGTCGACCAAAGCAGCCAAAAAATTAAATAAGAATTTTGTATTTTGTGCCACATCTGTGTGCAACCATCCGTTCTCCAGTACACTGACGGGTTGTGGAGGGAAAAAAAAACAGCCCATAGTCCTTTGCAGGTCCGGGCCAAATGCTCACCTATATTTGCCCCAGAGCAGATAACTTTCTTGTCAGCGTAAACAAATAATTGCGCGGAGTTTGTCATTATTGTTGCGGTCCAAACGCAGCGTTTGCGCTGAGAGATGACAGGTCGCTTTGGAGAAAATACTGCCAGACGAGGAAATGTGTCATTTTCCTCGTTTCCTCGTTTCCCCCCTCAAAATAAAGTTTTTCGTTAACTAAATTACCTAAACAGTTTGCTTTACTCACCATCTCTTGCGTAAAAAAGACTGCATTCCAGCGCAAGTTTCTGACCCGCTGTTCCAAACTGTGGATGTTACTTACATGTGTTTAGTTTTTTTCACAGTCATTTGATCATCCTTCCTAATAAATGATTTAAATAATAAAACAATCACAGGTGAAAACTTCATTATTTAATTGTTGCTTGATGATGAGTCAAGCTCACAAGCAGCTGCGGATGAACTGAAAAATATATAAAAAATAAAAAAAAACACCTTATTCATTACTGCAGTTTGTTTTATTTTATTTTTATTTTATTTTTCGTTTTAGACTTTATTTGCAGCTTCTCCATATCTAATGACTGCAATGTCCACTGACATTACCGNTTCATTATTTAATTGTTGCATGATGATGAGTCAAGCTCACAAGCGGCTGCTGATGAACTGAAAAATAAAAAATAAAAAATAAAAAAACACCTTATTCATGACTGCAGTTTGTTTTATTTTATTTTATTTTTATTTTTGTTTTAGACTTTATTTGCAGCTTTTCCATATCTAATGACTGATATGTCCACTGAGATTACCGTGTGGTAAAACTGAACGTGTGCGCTCTTTTGGTTTTCATTTGTGAGAGCTGGGGGGTGGAGATGAGTTTAGTCAAGGTGGTGACAAATGGGGACCGGAGAGGGAACACGAATTAGGGTGGGAGAGATGGAGGAATGCTACATCATGGGGTGCAAACATGCCAAGCATGCCCACCAACTTGACTTTTCCACTGACTGTGATGATGTAGGTCTGCTCCCACACAAAAGAAGAAAAGTCTGTCTCTGGGCACATTAAGTTACAGGTGTGAAAATTAGGTGCAAGATTTATGTGTGATAAATTACCAACATGTGGACTACTTTTAACTCCAACCAACTTTTTCTTATTCAGAGGGCAAAACCCATTTATTCCACATCTTGACTGAATTTTGAAAAATATTGAAATTTTCAGATTATACAACTTTGTTTTATTTCTTTTATTTTGGCACTAATTTCTTACTTTGTTTTGGTTGGGTTAGGCTTACCATTTTGATTCCATGTCAGTTTGGAAAATTATTATTGTCTGCTGCCATAAAGTGAAAAGCTCAAGATATTGTTCTTGCCTGTATCTGTGTGCATATTTGTTAAAAAAATAGAACATGAAATAAATTTTAATGAATCTCTCAGTCATCTTGTTAGTTCACCCGATTGAATTTTTAAGTCAGTTCAAATCAAAATGGCCCCAACAGCTAATTTACCTTAAATACATAAATGGCCATGACATAATTCCACATTAATTGACCTAAAATTTGTTACGATCGTATAGGGCTGCAGCTAAGGATTATTTTAGTAATAGATTAGTCTATCATTTATTCTGTCGATTTATTGAGTAATCGGATTATAAAAATTCCCATCTTCTGCAGTATTTAAGCATATTTTATGACAAATACAATTGTGAAGGGGTGATCTACACTTGCTGATGATCCTGCTGCAATCAAAGTAAAATTACAATACCATTTGTATTTAATTCATGCATCAAATTCAATGTATTGTATTTAATGCATATACAGTATATATATATATATATATATATGTATAT